>NW_011888800.1:14924146-14927915 GCF_000151845.1 Pteropus vampyrus
TGTGCCTCTGCTGCATTCTAGGACATTAATTTAGATTTTTTAAAATAGTGTGCATCACAGCATTATCTCGATTACTGAGTTATTTGGTGCCTTCTTAAATCTTGCACCTGAGGCAAGTGCCTCCTTCCTTCACCCTAGCCCCAGCCCAGGTCCACTCTCTCCTTTGTAGACTGGCTTTCTCTTGGCTTCTGCTTTCCCCTTAGCTTCTAGCTTAATTGTGACTTTGGCTTGCTGTATTGCTCTCTCCAGATTGAATGATATGTGATCTCTCAACTGAGGTGTTGTTTCACAGCTTTCCAGATTCTTGGAGAATTGGATTTGATCTGTCTTGCTTGGGTTGGGGTAAACCCCTGTACCAAACATCTGTGAGGAAGGGGCATTGTTATGTGGTTGCTTAGGCTGTGTACTTCACAGGCCTGGGATAAGGGTGGTCCCAGATAGTGGGGCTTAAGGTTGCTCATGCCCAAACATGCTTACTCTGATGTCGGCGGTCAGAGGGAAGTGACCATGCCTTATCTTTTTTGTATCTGTACTATGTCTAAAAGATTAACAGCTAAAAGGTAGGTGTGCCTATTACTTGGATCTGTTTTTTGTTATGACACTGACCATTTGACCATTAGGATTAACTTTTGGGCATAACAAGGTAATCAGAGCAATATTTTTAATACTTAAATTACTAAAATTTCTTTTATCATTTGGAAGATTTCCAATTTTAGAGCAAGTTAAATATTTTTGAACATTTCTGAAATTTATGTCCTAGTTCAGAAAGAATACAGGAGCAGAAAATTGATAATCAGTTAAACAAAGAGTGGTAATAGGTGTTCTGACTCTACCCCCCAGCCCAATTAAGATATGGTAAAACCAGGTCTGCCCATCATTGATCTCAAACCTTGCTGATCCTCTCTCGTTATTTTAAAATACGTTTATTTAGTATCTGCTGTCTTGCAGGCACTATGTTGGGCTGACAATATAAAAATAAATGCCTGCCCTCAAAGTCCTCACAGCTTATGAAGAAGATATTTATACAACTGATTATAATATGGTGAAATAAATGTTGATAGAGGTGTGGGCAAAGTGGTGACTTAGCACCTCTCTTCTGCTGTTTTGTGTACATCTCTCTCTCACTTTTTTGTATTCTCTTTGTTTAGCCTTCACCCAGTCTCTGCAATTAATTGTATTATATGGGTCATAGTATAGTATTATCTCATTTACCTAACATGAACTAATGAAGTATTTCTTTAAAATGAACTTTGAAAATAATAATGACTTTATAAGCTAACATTTATTGAACACTTGCTCTGTCAACTGTTCTAAGTGATTTATATGTATTAATTCATTTAATGGATTATTGTATTAGTCTTATGTGATAAGTACTATTATTATTATCATTTTACAGATAAGAAAACAGAGGCACAAAAAATAATTCACCATCTTGTCCAGGATTACAACAAATCCAGTAAGAAATTGAAATTTTTTTTAAAACTATTTTAAATGTCATTTTAAAATGTTATATTGTAAACATTTTTCCTGGTCTTCTTAAATGGAATCCTCTAAATTTAATTTAACCAAGATGATTTGGAGGCTCTAGAATTTAGAATTCATTGTGTGCATCAGGTATTACTCTGTGCTATTGAATTCCCTTCTGAGATTGTTGCAAAGTATAAGCTATTTAGTAATCGCATTAAATTGGCCCATACTTTTGTGTTTTAGTTATTTTATAGTTTTCGCTTCTCTTTTGCCTCCACCTGTTGCTTCTTATCAGTTATTGTCACTTAAGTTATTTGCTTCTGTTAATGTGTACTGTATGGTAACAATAGTAATAATACGGTGGGAAGTATTTTATAGAGGCAGTGTGATATAGTGTAAAAAACATGGATTCTAGGGTCAGGTTCAAATTCACATCCACTGTTGAGACTTTATATATCCTTGGGCAGGCTGTTTATTCCTTCTGAGCCTGTTTCTTTATGAAATGGGGATAGTTGTATTTTACAGAGTTATTATGAGAAGATGTATATGATAAAGTATCTGGCATATAACTGGTATATAATAATTGATTCCTTTCTTTTCTGTTCATTATATTGGAATATGGGATATGGCCTTTATTAATCTGAAAAATTGAAATAATCTGAGAAACTCAGGTAAACTTCTAAGATGTAAGATATAGACAGTTTAAATAATAGTTTACAGTTGGTGTCATAGTGTTAATTTTGGAACTGTTATCCTGAACTGTTTTGGGGTCTTATACTAAGCTCTTAGCAACCTCCTCTCCTCTGCATTAAGTTGCCTTTTACTTCTGTGGCTCTCCTAATTTCCTTTGTTTGCTATTAAAGGAAAAATGTCTTTTATCCCTTTTTAAAACAGACCTTATGATCCTAGGGACAGCATGCCAAACTTCTTGGCCAATAGCAGTGATTTCTCAGACTTCCTTTCTTTCATCAGTTCTGCTTTTTTCAACTATCATGTCTTAAATAATAATTTTTCTTTCTACCTCCAATCCTTCCACTTCTTTTTTCCTAGAAACTATCTCCACAAGCTGTATGGTTCTCATTATTTCAGCAGTTTTATATGTTTGGATTTTATTGTATATGTGTATTTTTCAAAGGCTATATTTTGGTAGTTTTTATTATTTATAGCGAGCTCTACTGTCTTAATATCATGAAAAATGTCAGTTTTTGTACTGGAGATTTTTGTGCCTTCTATTTTGAAATGCCAATAAAAACCTCTGAATACCCTGTCCTTACTGGATTGTTGGATGCTTCACCACAGGCAGATATTCCAGGTCAAGTCACCAAAGTTTCTTTTTTAAACAATTTTATTAAGGCATAATTTACATATCATAAAATTCATCCCTTTTTAAGTGTACAATTCAATAATGCCAAACACCTTTTCCAATCAAAAACCCTTCAGCGCTCTCTTTGGTCTATAAGAGGATAATTATCTTGCCCTTTCCTTTCCCTTTTTGTTCCCAAGACCACTTATGGTGGGTTGTATGGATGTCGCTTCTGGCTGCTGCCTGGTTACTTACAAATAACCCGTCTATTGGTTATTGCTTCAGTTATTCATTCTGGATTTGATAATACCTCATTAAGAATGAGGTTCTGTATAGTTGGCATACAAGGTCAAGCTGGTGGAGCAGTGCCATTTATTTGAAGAATGGATCCCTTCTGCCCGAATGACTGAGGGAGCTCATTCTCTCTTAGGTAATCTTCACCTGATGAGAAGTACATCCCAACTCCACGGCATACCAAGTTTCTTGGATTGGTTTTATGTTCCCCACCTTCCACATGAGACAACAAAACACATTATGCAAATTGTAGGCAGTTGCCTCTTCAACCATAACTTTCTGCATGTTAGTCTGAAAATTAATTTAATTGCTATAGCAAAGCTTTATGTCCCCAGTGAAACCAGTGGTATCCCTAAAAGTCACAAGTGTGCTATTTCTCCGAAGGTGTGTATGAAATGCCTTCACCATGTAGGAATGAAGCATGGTCCATTGAGAAGCATGCAGTCATACTAGTCAGGGCACCAGAAACCTGAATCTATGGTAAGTATTGGGGCAGAATGGCATGGTGCAACCTGAGTATTGTTGACTTTCAGAGGAGAAAAGAGAGTAAGGTTGGAGGAGCTAGGAAAGGCTTTGGAGGGAGTGGATTTGAGCTAGTCTTTGAAGGGTGTGCAGAGTTTGGATAGAATGGAGAGGTGAAATTTAGGGATGGGGTAGGGAGGATTGTTGAGGAGAAGTGCACACCATTGTGGGAAACAAATGAAG
>NW_011888800.1:14927965-14947343 GCF_000151845.1 Pteropus vampyrus
CCTAGGGACAGCATGCCAAACTTCTTGGCCAATAGCAGTGATTTCTCAGACTTCCTTTCTTTCATCAGTTCTGCTTTTTTCAACTATCATGTCTTAAATAATAATTTTTCTTTCTACCTCCAATCCTTCCACTTCTTTTTTCCTAGAAACTATCTCCACAAGCTGTATGGTTCTCATTATTTCAGCAGTTTTATATGTTTGGATTTTATTGTATATGTGTATTTTTCAAAGGCTATATTTTGGTAGTTTTTATTATTTATAGCGAGCTCTACTGTCTTAATATCATGAAAAATGTCAGTTTTTGTACTGGAGATTTTTGTGCCTTCTATTTTGAAATGCCAATAAAAACCTCTGAATACCCTGTCCTTACTGGATTGTTGGATGCTTCACCACATGCAGATATTCCAGGTCAAGTCACCAAAGTTTCTTTTTTAAACAATTTTATTAAGGCATAATTTACATATCATAAAATTCATCCCTTTTTAAGTGTACAATTCAATAATGCCAAACACCTTTTCCAATCAAAAACCCTTCAGCGCTCTCTTTGGTCTATAAGAGGATAATTATCTTGCCCTTTCCTTTCCCTTTTTGTTCCCAAGACCACTTATGGTGGGTTGTATGGATGTCGCTTCTGGCTGCTGCCTGGTTACTTACAAATAACCCGTCTATTGGTTATTGCTTCAGTTATTCATTCTGGATTTGATAATACCTCATTAAGAATGAGGTTCTGTATAGTTGGCATACAAGGTCAAGCTGGTGGAGCAGTGCCATTTATTTGAAGAATGGATCCCTTCTGCCCGAATGACTGAGGGAGCTCATTCTCTCTTAGGTAATCTTCACCTGATGAGAAGTACATCCCAACTCCACGGCATACCAAGTTTCTTGGATTGGTTTTATGTTCCCCACCTTCCACATGAGACAACAAAACACATTATGCAAATTGTAGGCAGTTGCCTCTTCAACCATAACTTTCTGCATGTTAGTCTGAAAATTAATTTAATTGCTATAGCAAAGCTTTATGTCCCCAGTGAAACCAGTGGTATCCCTAAAAGTCACAAGTGTGCTATTTCTCCGAAGGTGTGTATGAAATGCCTTCACCATGTAGGAATGAAGCATGGTCCATTGAGAAGCATGCAGTCATACTAGTCAGGGCACCAGAAACCTGAATCTATGGTAAGTATTGGGGCAGAATGGCATGGTGCAACCTGAGTATTGTTGACTTTCAGAGGAGAAAAGAGAGTAAGGTTGGAGGAGCTAGGAAAGGCTTTGGAGGGAGTGGATTTGAGCTAGTCTTTGAAGGGTGTGCAGAGTTTGGATAGAATGGAGAGGTGAAATTTAGGGATGGGGTAGGGAGGATTGTTGAGGAGAAGTGCACACCATTGTGGGAAACAAATGAAGCCAAGGGATAAAGCTGCACTTAGGATACTTGTGAGACCCTGAGGAAGCCAGCCTGTTAGAGCAGAGGATTCCTAGTAATTCTTATTAAAAGTAGAAAGGTAGAATTTTATCAGGATCACCTGAGAAACTGTCAAAACACAAACACCTAACAAATAAGAAAAATTTCTAACCAAAGGAATGAAATATAAAAGCACTTTCAGGAAGCATAGGTGACTATGCTCAAAATCTTTAGAGCAGGAAAACAGGAGCTTAGAGTCAGGCAAGGAGTTTGTCCTTGGGAAGAGAGCTTGGTAAAGCATTGTTTTTACTTCCTCTCTTTATGAGGCTTTAGAAATTTTACTTGGTACTGAAATGTTCCTGGGAAGGGACAGGGTCCAGAGACACAAAACTTCAAAGGCCTGCATAGAATGTTGGAAAAATTAAAGTTATTTCTCTTAATATTTTCTTAGGGAAAAGAAAAAAACATTCCAAAACTGGCCGCAGTCCCAGTTTCAGAGTTTCAGTTATATAGGGGCTTTGGTTTCAAGCTATGGAACTTGGGAGAATATATAAGTACATATCACTTTAAATGATTTTTGCTATTTGTCTCATAGATTGTTATTTTTTTCTTAATGTTCTGAAATTCTTCTAATAGGACTTTTTGATGGCTGATGCTTTTTGTTTTGTTTTTCCACCAAAGTACTTTTTGCTATTAACTGGGTGTGGCATGCATAATTCAAAAGTCAGAGACAGTACTGTTTTTTTTTTCATACACAGCATCACAGTGCAACAAACAATTGTGTTCTTTAAATAAAAAATAAAATAAATACACATGATACAAAACCCAAAAAGGGCTACTGGATATATAGTGAACACTGAGTGAATATTCTCCCTGTATCTTCAGCTCTCCAGTTTGTCTCTGGTTCTTCAGGATCTTTCCCAAGGCACTTTTTAAAAGTTGAGTGATCTTAGACTTTTAGATTTAGAAGGATCTTAGTGGTCATTTGTTTACTATTACTTTTTTTTGTGATGATAGAAAAAAGTGGGTCAGATTTCAGAAATGGATGTGGATGAATAATGAGGTTGGGCGGCCCCTCTAAAATTCCTTAGACTATCACCATCTGAAACTAAAGCCTTTATGAAGCCTGTTTCCCTAAGCCCTCTTTTCTAAATTCCAGATCTGTTTTCTTTATTGTAGAGTTTTATTCCTAGTATCTTCCAGTACTGTTCTACTCTTGAGTGTCTTGGTTTCCAAATTGAATTAAAATAAAGACAGTAGTTACATGCTTTAAATTCATTTTAAAAAGAGAAAATGAAATGAAGGCAGAAATGAATGTGCTACTTTAGCATTTTTACTGTATTAATAAAATATTTAATTTTGTGATTAAACTTTACATTCATTTCTGTGGTTTATGATGTGTTGCAAATTCATGTTTTCATAGAAACATTTCTAATTTTATGGGAAAACAAAATGATTTGTAGAAATTTGCTTTATTTGATGACTTTTTTCAGGAAAGTGTTTATTAATATAGTCATTCTACTTTAACTTTTTTCCTCTAGTACTTAACATTGGCCCATGTTTGACTTCAGTACTTACTTTTCTTGTTGTTTAATCTATCTGTTCTGGTTTTTCAAGTCACTTTCCTGAAGAATTTCACTTTATTGTTTTTGTGCTTATCTAGCATGATTCAGCTTTCATTTTTTCCTTTCTGCTTAAACATTGTTGATCTCGGCAGTGATGAGGGCGTTACTATTTTTTCTAAGGTTGGGTTAAATAGCATTTCCTTAAGATCATAGACTGTTAGAGGTAGAAGAGACTTTGAGTCCATTGAGCCCAAGGCTAAAATGAACAGGCCTTTGCCACTCCTCATCTGTTGCTGATATATAGAATTGCTAGAGGATAGGGTTCTGCATACCCATGGATGTAAAAAGAGAGTGGAGAAAGTGAAGAGACATCCCAGTGATGGATTCTTTTAGTGCACCACTTGGGCTATACTGTAATGATGAAAGGGGGCAAGAGAGAGGGTATGAGGGAGAATTAGATTTACTTTCACTGTATGCCCAACTTTGCAGGTCACCACTTTTATAAAATGATAGAGAGAAATAGTGTATCAAAAGAATATTTAAAAGTACTAAGTGTGTTCTTACATTTAACATTAAATCTACAGTTATTGAGTATTACAGTCTCTGTGCCCTGTTTGTGCAATATCTTTGATTCTGATGGTCTCTTAAATTCCAGTTTGAGAAACCTTTATAAAGTGGGGTGATAGAGCAAGATTCTGTTCTATGCAATTTTTTCTAATTCTTTTCCTCTTATTCTCATGGTCCCTTTCATCTCCCCATGCCCTACCCTCACCCCTAGTAAATTGCCCCCTCTCCCCCATAACAGTACATTAAAGAGGCACTTAGTAAATGTACAAAAATACATATATCGATTCGAAGATGGGGAAATTAGTAGGGTTGAGTTTTTTGGAATGAAGGAAAAAATTAGGTCAGAAGCCCAGGAATTCAGATGGGATGAAACTGAGGAAAGATGTTACCGTTTACTTTTTGTTCATTGCATGAAATTCAACTTGCTCTTAGCATGATTTCTTTTAGACCTAGCCTAGTTTATTTTAGGATTTTGTATATATTCCAGTGCTTACTAAATAAGAAAATTTTGCAAGAGGAAGAATGAGTCATAGCGATACTTCCCTTTGGGAGAAAAAGAGAAAGAACACCCTCAGATTAGTCTCTCCATTATATACTTGGAAGGGATTCAGCATTTTGATTGATGGCTGAGCACTGATAAGCTTTCCCTGCAAGCCATCTCGTATCATGTTTGGTTTTGTCCACAGTATGACTGGTAGAGAAGACTCTTATGTTAGCTAGCAAAGTTTAAAAGCTATGTAACCTTATTACGCAGAGAGACTCATTCATATGATGTGTTTCTATTTTAAGATATTTTTGTTTGTAACAACTTTTAGAAAAGCTTCAAGATTTCCTGATCACTCATTGTATTAAACAAATCAAATAATAATAGAAGAAGAAGACTGATAAACATTCAATACTGAGAAATTGGGTATGCTAAGGGTGTGGCTCTTGTGGCATTCATCTTTGGTATATACAGACTAGGTTCCTCTCTGACCTTGCCTTCTATCTCTGGTGCTGCAACTCCACCAAGAAGAATAAAAAGAGGGAAGTGAGCTAGCACTGAAAGATTTGAAGTGGTGTGGGTAACCTGTTAACTATTTTCTTGTAATAGTCATAGAAATGATCTGGCTGCTTTCTTCTTTAAAGTTGCCCTTAGTAACCTGCTTCCAATTAAATCTCTTTGTTTTGGCCCTAACAGGTTTTTCTGGGCTGCCCTCAGACTTCAGACTTTATTTTCTTATCTTACGTTTTTGCCATCTTTAGATCTCATTTTAAAAATTCAGGATGGCATCAGTAGCAGTGACAGGGAAGATAGGGCTATTTAGCTCA
Source organism: Pteropus vampyrus (assembly GCF_000151845.1). Classification (NCBI taxonomy): domain Eukaryota; kingdom Metazoa; phylum Chordata; class Mammalia; order Chiroptera; family Pteropodidae; genus Pteropus; species Pteropus vampyrus. Next base: position 14,932,805 of record NW_011888800.1, read on the forward strand.
TGTCACACTTGGGTTGGTTAGTTTCCAAGGCACTTTAACACAGAATAATCAATTACCATTTTCTCAAACTTCTCTGTGCAAAGTAACTAGCTCACTCAGATGTGCCCACATTTGGGTTGACCATAGCATCCCAAGAACGCCACAAAAATCATTTAATATACTGTCTCTTAGGCTTATTGTGTGGAAGAGTCAATGAACCAAACAAAAGGATAGATTTAGCATCCAATTTATTTCCTTTAAGAAAAGATCTTATTTACTCTAAAAGTAATACCCACTATATACAACTAAAATAAATGGTTTTCATTTTTTATTAAATACTGTATAATAGTGCTTTGGATACAGTGGACACAAGTATTTTTTTTTTTTTTTTTTTGGTTATAATTAGTGTTATCTAGAATCATAAACTTAAAAAAAGGAAATGACCTTATGAGACTTAAAACTCCCTTGCATTTGAGGAATCTGCCACATACTGTTGCTGACAGATATTTATACTCAGCCTCTGCTTTTAAGAATGCCAGGAATAAATAGATGACTTTCTTTACTCCAGCCTTCTCCATCAAAGAATGCTCCTCAAACCAGCAGAGATGAAACTCAAGGTTAACATTAATAAGAACGCATTTAGGTGCTTTAAATGTTAAAATCTCCAAGCAGAAATAACTTATTTTAAAACTATTTCCAGATGCACTTTCAGGAAGCATAGGTGACTATGCTCAAAATCTTTAGAGCAGGAAAACAGGAGCTTAGAGTCAGGCAAGGAGTTTGTCCTTGGGAAGAGAGCTTGGTAAAGCATTGTTTTTACTTCCTCTCTTTATGAGGCTTTAGAAATTTTACTTGGTACTGAAATGTTCCTGGGAAGGGACAGGGTCCAGAGACACAAAACTTCAAAGGCCTGCATAGAATGTTGGAAAAATTAAAGTTATTTCTCTTAATATTTTCTTAAGGAAAAGAAAAAAACATTCCAAAACTGGCCGCAGTCCCAGTTTCAGAGTTTCAGTTATATAGGGGCTTTGGTTTCAAGCTATGGAACTTGGGAGAATATATAAGTACAAATCACTTTAAATGATTTTTGCTATTTGTCTCATAGATTGTTATTTTTTTCTTAATGTTCTGAAATTCTTCTAATAGGACTTTTTGATGGCTGATGCTTTTTGTTTTGTTTTTCCACCAAAGTACTTTTTGCTATTAACTGGGTGTGGCATGCATAATTCAAAAGTCAGAGACAGTACTGTTTTTTTTCATATACAGCATCACAGTGCAACAAACAATTGTGTTCTTTAAATAAAAAATAAAATAAATACACATGATACAAAACCCAAAAAGGGCTACTGGATATATAGTGAACACTGAGTGAATATTCTCCCTGTATCTTCAGCTCTCCAGTTTGTCTCTGGTTCTTCAGGATCTTTCCCAAGGCACTTTTTAAAAGTTGAGTGATCTTAGACTTTTAGATTTAGAAGGATCTTAGTGGTCATTTGTTTACTATTACCTTTTTTTGTGATGATAGAAAAAAGTGGGTCAGATTTCAGAAATGGATGTGGATGAATAATGAGGTTGGGCAGCCCCTCTAAAATTCCTTAGACTATCACCATCTGAAACTAAAGCCTTTATGAAGCCTGTTTCCCTAAGCCCTCTTTTCTAAATTCCAGATCTGTTTTCTTTATTATAGAGTTTTATTCCTAGTATCTTCTAGTACTGCTCTACTCTTGAGTGTCTTGGTTTCCAAATTGAATTAAAATAAAGACAGTAGTTACATGCTTTAAATTCATTTTAAAAAGAGAAAATGAAATGAAGGCAGAAATGAATGTGCTACTTTAGCATTTTTACTGTATTAATAAAATATTTAATTTTGTGATTAAACTTTACATTCATTTCTGTGGTTTATGATGTGTTGCAAATTCATGTTTTCATAGAAACATTTCTAATTTATGGGAAAACAAAATGATTTGTAGAAATTTGCTTTATTTGATGACTTTTTTTAGGAAAGTGTTTATTAATATAGTCATTCTACTTTAACTTTTTTCCTCTAGTACTTAACATTGGCCCATGTTTGACTTCAGTACTTACTTTTCTTGTTGTTTAATCTATCTGTTCTGGTTTTTCAAGTCACTTTCCTGAAGAATTTCACTTTATTGTTTTTGTGCTTATCTAGCATGATTCAGCTTTCATTTTTTCCTTTCTGCTTAAACATTGTTGATCTCGGCAGTGATGAGGGCGTTACTATTTTTTCTAAGGTTGGGTTAAATAGCATTTCCTTAAGATCATAGACTGTTAGAGGTAGAAGAGACTTTGAGTCCATTGAGCCCAAGGCTAAAATGAACAGGCCTTTGCCACTCCTCATCTGTTGCTGATATATAGAATTGCTAGAGGATAGGGTTCTGCATACCCATGGATGTAAAAAGAGAGTGGAGAAAGTGAAGAGACATCCCAGTGATGGATTCTTTTAGTGCACCACTTGGGCTATACTGTAATGATGAAAGGGGGCAAGAGAGAGGGTATGAGGGAGAATTAGATTTACTTTCACTATATGCCCAACTTTGCAGGTCACCACTTTTATAAAATGATAGAGAGAAATAGTGTATCAAAAGAATATTTAAAAGTACTAAGTGTGTTCTTACATTTAACATTAAATCTACAGTTATTGAGTATTACAGTCTCTGTGCCCTGTTTGTGCAATATCTTTGATTCTGATGGTCTCTTAAATTCCAGTTTGAGAAACCTTTATAAAGTGGGGTGATAGAGCAAGATTCTGTTCTATGCAATTTTTTCTAATTCTTTTCCTCTTATTCTCATGGTCCCTTTCATCTCCCCATGCCCTACCCTCACCCCTAGTAAATTGCCCCCTCTCCCCCATAACAGTACATTAAAGAGGCACTTAGTAAATGTACAAAAATACATATATCGATTCGAAGATGGGGAAATTAGTAGGGTTGAGTTTTTTGGAATGAAGGAAAAAATTAGGTCAGAAGCCCAGGAATTCAGATGGGATGAAACTGAGGAAAGATGTTACCGTTTACTTTTTGTTCATTGCATGAAATTCAACTTGCTCTTAGCATGATTTCTTTTAGACCTAGCCTAGTTTATTTTAGGATTTTGTATATATTCCAGTGCTTACTAAATAAGAAAATTTTGCAAGAGGAAGAATGAGTCATAGCGATACTTCCCTTTGGGAGAAAAAGAGAAAGAACACCCTCAGATTAGTCTCTCCATTATATACTTGGAAGGGATTCAGCATTTTGATTGATGGCTGAGCACTGATAAGCTTTCCTTGCAAGCCATCTCATATCATGTTTGGTTTTGTCCACAGTATGACTGGTAGAGAAGACTCTTATGTTAGCTAGCAAAGTTTAAAAGCTATGTAACCTTATTACGCAGAGAGACTCATTCATATGCTGTGTTTCTATTTTAAGATATTTTTGTTTGTAACAACTTTTAGAAAAGCTTCAAGATTTCCTGATCACTCATTGTATTAAACAAATCAAATAATAGTAGAAGAAGAAGACTGATAAACATTCGATACTGAGAAATTGGGTATGCTAAGGGTGTGGCTCTTGTGGCATTCATCTTTGGTATATACAGACTAGGTTCCTCTCTGACCTTGCCTTCTATCTCTGGTGCTGCAACTCCACCAAGAAGAATAAAAAGAGGGAAGTGAGCTAGCACTGAAAGATTTGAAGTGGTGTGGGTAACCTGTTAACTATTTTCTTGTAATAGTCATAGAAATGATCTGGCTGCTTTCTTCTTTAAAGTTGCCCTTAGTAACCTGCTTCCAATTAAATCTCTTTGTTTTGGCCCTAACAGGTTTTTCTGGGCTGCCCTCAGACTTCAGACTTTATTTTCTTATCTTACGTTTTTGCCATCTTTAGATCTCATTTTAAAAATTCAGGATGGCATCAGTAGCAGTGACAGGGAAGATAGGGCTATTTAGCTCATGTCACACTTGGGTTGGTTAGTTTCCAAGGCACTTTAACACAGAATAATCAATTACCATTTTCTCAAACTTCTCTGTGCAAAGTAACTAGCTCACTCAGATGTGCCCACATTTGGGTTGACCATAGCATCCCAAGAACTCCACAAAAATCATTTAATATACTGTCTCTTAGGCTTATTGTGTGGAAGAGTCAGTGAACCAAACAAAAGGATAGATTTAGCATCCAATTTATTTCCTTTAAGAAAAGATCTTATTTATTCTAAAAGTTATACCCACTATATACAACTAAAATAAATGGTTTTCATTTTTTATTAAATACTGTATAATAGTGCTTTGGATACAGTGGACACAAGTATTTTTTTTTTTTTTTTGGTTATAATTAGTGTTATCTAGAATCATAAACTTAAAAAAAGGAAATGACCTTATGAGACTTAAAACTCCCTTGCATTTGAGGAATCTGCCACATACTGTTGCTGACAGATATTTATACTCAGCCTCTGCTTTTAAGAATGCCAGGAATAAATAGATGACTTTCTTTACTCCTCAAACCAGCAGAGATGAAACTCAAGGTTAACATTAATAAGAACGCATTTAGGTGCTTTAAATGTTAAAATCGCCAAGCAGAAATAACTTATTTTAAAACTATTTCCAGATTAATTCTGAAGCCAGGTCCAAACAAAATGAAAAAGAAATGTTGATTTGAATTTTTTAACCAAAGCAAATTGAAGCAGATACTTATGAAGCTATTGGATGGTAAACCACATCCAATTTAAGCGATGATATATTTATCCAGAGAGAATATTTTGATCTTAATTACTATTATCTAATATATATCACCATTGAAATACTTTTATTTAAAAATAAACATGTAAATCACTAGAAGTTTTTGCCATGAAAAGATATTGAGACTACCAGTCAATAGTCAATATCTGAAACAAAAAGACAAAGCTGAATTTAATACTATAATGAGGGAGAGCTATGCTACCTAGGCACTGTCTCTGAGCAAAGGAAACCAGTTTCTTATACAGAGTTTTTGGGAAGCGTGGAATTCCCAAACTGGCAAATTTTTCAAGTCTATAGTGACATCATCTGTAGAAACATGATTATTTGGGTGAGTCTGTTGATTGGTTGGCTAGCACTTAGAGAAGTGATTATTGGAATGAAGCTATTCTTAATTGGCTGACCTTCAGAAGTGAGAGGCTGAAGGTGATTGGCTTGCCAAGGCAAATTTTTTATTTTTATTTTTTTGATAACTGCTTGTTACAATGGCTACAGAAAAATCGTTCTTGTCAACGTGAGAACTTTAATTCTCAACGTCAAGTACGTGTAATTGCACAATGCAAGAATATACAGCAGGTCCTTGAGTAACATTTTGTTTAACATCATTTCATTATATTGTTGGCAAAGTGCTGTAGGAACTTAACTCTTGTTTATATCAAATATCCTATGGTAAAATTGTTTCATTATATATTGTTTCGCTTAAAGTCACAGAACTTACTGACGACATTGAGGACTTACTGTATTTAATTTTTTTTTTTGAGGTATAACTTAGAGTGAAGGGAGAAAATCTTAAGTGGAAAAGCCTAATAAATTTCTACATATGTATATACTTGTGTAACTACCACCAGTTCAAGATATAGCACATTTTCACCACCCCAGAATGTTCTCTATCCCCATGGATTAGTTTCACCTGTCCTTGAATTTTATATACATGAAAGTATGTAGTATATATTATTTTATGTCTAGCTTTTTATATTCCTTCCAACATAATGCATGTGAGATTCATGTCTTTGCACATATGAGTAATTGCTCTTTATTACTGTGTAGTATTCTATTTCGTGATTATACCACAATTCATTTGTGTATTCTCTTGGTAATTGACATTTGGGTCATTTCCAGTTTGGGGATATTATGGTTAAAGCTGCAGTGAACATTTTTGTACATCTTATTTTATTAACATAAGCACTCATTTCTCTTGGGTATATAGCTAGAAGTGAAATTGCTATGTCATTATGGTATGAGTTGTTTAGTTTTAAAAGACTTACTGAATAGTTTTCCAGAGTGGTTGAATCAGTTTGCACTCCACCAGCAATTTGACGAGTGTTTCAGATGCTCCACATCCTTGTTAACACTTTATCTAGGCCCTGAAGAATGTGTAGGGGTTTGATTGGGGACAGAGGTAAATGAGGAAGAACGCCTTCATTCTAGAGAGAGGGAATAGAATAAGCAAAGGCATAGAAACCTAAAAGTTTTGGCCTGTTTGGAGTATAGGCTATGTGATAGCAGCTGGAAATGATAGTGGAAAGCTAGCTGGGACCAGGTTAACTGTGTATTTCATGCTTAGAAATTTGGACTTTATAAGCAAGGTGAAATTGATAGTCAACAATAAATGTGTTTGGGTATTAGATTATAGAGTCTAGAGATAAAGGTATAGGCTTTAACTAAATGTTTTAATTGTTTTGGTTGTCTAGCTTACAGTGAAAGGTTTAAAAAGTATGTTAGTCATGTGCAAACTTAACTTTTCTACCATTTTTCTATGTTTGAATCTCAGGGAAACCTTTGGTTACATAATGCTCTGTCTCTATTTTGTGCAGATACATTCTTTAGGTATTAAGACTGCTTCTGTATTGGTTTAGAACAATTAAAGCAGTTCTACCTGGTGCTGATGCAATGATAAATATAAATGTAAACATGGTATCTGAAATTTTATAGTAGTGCATCTTTTTAAGTGATCCAAAAGATCTAGAATATGGCTTTAATTTTTTTAAATTATTCAGATTGAAAGCTAAAATTATAAATGTCTCAGTGAAATGAGATTGCTGTGAATCCATCTGAAAATTAGGAGAATCCTGTAAATCCAGTGTGAAAAATAAGGAGAACTCTAGAGATAAGTAATATCCCGATGTATAACCTCCACTAACTGAAGTCAGGTAAAGCAGGGGCAGAGTGAGAAGAAAAGCATACCATAGCAACAGCCCCTACAGTCTTTGGGGATTGTTTTAACAAAATTCTTCTGTGAGTAGGACAAGATAGGCTACCACAAGAATGTGAGACCTCGTCAGAATTTACACAATGTGAGCTCCCTAGAGCAGTGGATCTCAAAGTGTCGTTTCTGACCACCACTATGTTTGAAATGCCCTACCTCAGACCGATCAGAGAACAGGGTGGGTCTGTGTCTTAAGCCCTCCAGGGATTTCTAAAATTTGAAAACTGCTACCCTAAAAAGTGAGTTAAGGATAAAGAATTAAAGTCTGAACATGTCAGAATTTCAAATTTAAAAATTTTCTACTTCTTAACTTATTTGGCAAAACTAAGTTTTGCGTATATTTCAAGAAATATATAGTTTTGAGTGTCTGCTCAAAACATTGTTTTTGAGTGAAAAACAATCGCAGAAGGATACATACTGTTTAAGTCCATTTATTTAAAGTTCAAAAAAACGCAAAACTAAAACTGTTAAGGATAGGTACATTTAAGGTAAAACTAAAGAAAAGTCAGAGAATGAGTAATTCAAAATTCAGTACAATGGGTACTTCTTTTTGGAAGGGAGATGCCCAGTGAGGAACATGAGGGTACTAATAATCTCTTTCTTAAGGAGGGAAATGCATTTGTGAGTGTTCATTTTATTCTTTAAGCAATAGTATAAACATGCTTTCTATGACAGATTTTACTTTGGGATAAAGGGCATTCTATTAGAGAAAACTTATTTAGTCACTCTAAGCAATGTCATGTTCTAAACATAGAACCTGGATGATATATGTGTATATATACACTTATATAATTACTTTTGTTCCTAGTATCTCATTCCTATCATTGTTCATTGTAGCGCCTTCTTAATAGGGTGATTATTTAATTTATGGCCTATACTGGGATACTTTAGACAATAAAGGGAAGGGACGCTCAAAACTATATATTTCTTGAAATATTTGTTGACTAAGAAATTGGCTTTACTATATACAGTCATGTGCTGCTTAACAATAGGAATAAATTCTGAGAAATGTGTCATTAGGCGATGTCATCGTCGTGCCGAACATCATAGAGTGCACTTACACTAACCTGGTTGGTATAGTCTCCTACACACCTAAGCTATATGGTTTAGCTTATTGCTCCTAGGCGGCTGCTGGTTGCATAACATGGCATACTGTTTTACAGCAAACTTCTTTTTTATAAGTAGAAAGAGTACACTCTAAAATAATGATAAAAAGTATAGTATAGTAAACACATAAATCAGGAACATAGTCGTTTATTATCATTATCAATTATCATGCACTGTACATAATTGTATGTGCTGTATTTATAAGACTGGCAATGCTGTGTGTTTACACCAGCATCACTACAAGCAAATGCATTGCACTTTAACATTATACTGGTTACGATGTCACTAGGTGATAGAAATTTTTTAGCTCCTTTATAATCTTGTGGGACCACAGTTGGATCTGCAATCTGTCGTTAACAGAAATGTCATTATGTGGTGCACAACTGTACTGTAAACTTCAAGAAATTATGTTAAAACACATTTTAACATAATTTTAACATAAAAAACTTCTTTTGTATTGACTATCTAAACATTAAACATAAAACATTTTAACATTTTAACATAAAAAATTCTTTTGTATTGATTGTCTAAATATTAAACATAAAACATTTTAACATTTTAACATAAAAATTCTTTTGTATTGACTAAACATTAAAAACAGCATAAGCTAAATAATTATTCTTGACATATATTCATATGCTTTTTATCAATTTCTTACCCTCATCTGTCTCAAATACTGTCATTGTTATTTTTATGAAGGAAGTATTTTTTCAAAGTGGTTCCCTCCCCCACTAAAATTGCCTGCCATCTTCTTTAAAATGGCATTTTATATGGTTAATATATTTAAAAGTGCTGATACCTTCCATTGAATCTTCTCTGCATGCTAGACTGTGTTATTTTTAATTGAGAAAATACACTCTCAGGATACTTGGTAAGCTTGCTGTCTTAAAGTTGAAAGTACAAAGTGGAGGTTTGCCAAAATTAGTAAATACAATAATGATAATAATTTGTTTTAAAAAAAATCCAGGATAACTGCTAAAGTTCCAGCAGAACAGGTGTCAGCCAGACATGTTTTGGGCAACAACACAAAATGCCTGCAGTTTAACATCTGCATAAACACAGTTCTATTAATTTGCTTTTTACTAGACCCAGGTGGTTGCTAGTCACATCACTAGCTTACAGACCCCTGTGGTGAACCTTCCTTTCTTCTTAGGAGATGAAAACATAACAGCATCCATAAAATGTTACTGGTTTGAAAACAGAGGAAAATATATTAGTTAAAATATTAAGTTGGGAAAACATGGGGGAGGGGAAAGTAAAGGAAATACAACTAAACTTTGAAGTACTGGGCGTTTTGTAGTCAAAAATTTAACCAAATCACTAAGTTTAAGGATCGTTTTCTAATTCACATAGGAACATTTAATGAGACAAAAATGATCCACATATATGGCTACAATTCATAGAAATGCTTTATTTTTACTTCACACTTTTTTGGGACTTATTTTAAGTATCTTCTCCCATGAAAGAGCCCTGTGGTATTGGGAAGGGTGCTGCTTATTGGGTTACCACATAGCTATTTGGGAGAGATCTACATGGTGAAGAAATGGTAAAGGTACTTACCTATAATCAGACCTTCCTGATCAACTGTGCCAGTTAGTGGATGACATATCCCAGCATGGTTTTGAGTATTTTACTGAAACATTTTCAGAATGCCATACTTTTTCCTTTAAATATGCCTTTAAAAAAATTTTAATGCACCTTGAATAAAAATTTTTCCAATGCCAAAAGGCTACTCCTCCAATGGGGGGTGTAGTAACTACTAGTAATAGTAATTTCTGTATTGAGTCAAAAAATAATGTTCCTCTAAGCAATTTACAGTAAAACAACTGTATCTTAAACATATTGTATTTAAGTACAGTATTGTAGCAATCATTTGAAAGTCATTGATGGAAAAAAATGTATTTTGGCATACATTATAAATTTTTTCCTCCTAAAACTCAGTTATCAGGAAATCTAAATTCTATCAAGTAGACATTTTAATGGATTTAAATTTTATTCCTTCCTCCCTCTCTTTTATCCTAGGTTTTTGTTTGGTTTTTGTTTTGTCAACAAATGACAAAAGGTATTGAATGATCCATAGAAAGGGGTAGTGTGCGAGATATGGTCAAAGAATATATAACATGTGGCAATTATATTTCGTTTAACCTAATAATAGATCTAAGTAGGTGGAGATATTTAAAATTTTTTTTTTGTTTCTTCTCTCTAAAGCTTTAAAGAAAAGTAGAAATCACTTCTGACTGTACTGAATAGCAAAAACTAAGTGACATTGCAAACCATGGCACTGGCATTCCGGAAGGACTTAGAAAAATACAAAGACCTCGATGAAGATGAGCTCCTTGGGAATCTATCAGAAATAGAACTGAAACAACTGGAAACTGTTTTGGATGATCTTGACCCTGAGGTAGGTGCTAGCTAATCAAGAGAAATGAAATAATTTTTCAAAGCCTTTGAAACTAAGTAGCTGTCTTTGAGCAGTTAGCTTTTCCGTGACTTTTTCCCTGGTACCTCTTTATCCAAATAAACTTTTTGCCTCCTCTCTGGTTCCTCCACTTCTCTCCATATCTTTACTGACATGACTGTTTTAAACTGCTTTTCTCCAACATCCTTATTTTCAAAGATCTCCAAAAATGTTCTCTACTGTAAGAAATAGTTTCTCTCTGGGCAGGGAGAAATGTTTTTGTTAAAGTACAGCAGATGATTAGCTCTTTGTATGCTGACCTCTGTGCCTCTTCAGAGCTGCCTACCAGGATGGCTGCTGTGTAGAGTGTCTCTGCAAGGTTCTTTGTGACTCTGAATCTGATTGTCACCTTTCTAAAAAATGCTGACCAAATTGAGTAAGTTCCTAGTCATTGGTAGACTAATCTAAGGAGACTCTCAGCAATACTGCAATCCATGTAGAGCAGACCTGAATATATATAATGTTTTAATTTGCAAAATGGATGTTGTTTGTCTCATAAATTACACAGGCTAAGTAGAGACCTTTGACCCTTGAATTGTTATTCTCTGGTACATATGGCGGGGCGGGGGTGGCGGGGGTGGTGAGCAGTGAGGGGAGAACCCTATTTAACCTGAAGGTAATGGTTATTTGCTAGGCTTCTTTTCTTTACCAAGTTTTTTTATGCCAAGACATTGATTTTTAGTGCGTTCTAGGATTGAGACAGAGTTGTTTTATAAAATTGTTCTTGTTACTATTACACATTCATTTCCTGCTGGGGTGTTTTTTAATTTTTATTGAGAATTAAATACACTCCTATTCTCAGCATTACTTTAGCACTTGGATAATGTATCTGTACCATAGTTCAAATCCCTTAACTGTAATTGTTTTTATAAAGAAAAGTCTTCAATACACCTAAATCTAATTAAAAACTCAGGATAACAGTGCTATTTTGATCATGTCACAGCAATACCTTCTATACTCAATTCAACCTAATTATGACCATTAACTTAAAGTATACTTAAAGTAACAAAGCTTGGTTCATGGGTTTATAGCCTCCAAAGCCAGTTAGCTGTCATTTATTTCGTGGTCAGAGACTGTATTTAACGAGCCGGGAGTCTAGCTAACCTATCATTTAAAACCTGTATGTTTCACATGGGCTTGAGCAGGCGGATGGAATGAAGCAACTCCATCACTACTACCAAGAAATAGCAGTATGTACATGACTACCTTTTTGATGGTGAAGGGAAGTAACTTATTAAAATTTGCCTTAGCATTTTTCTTTAAAAGTATTCTCAAATCTTTATTCAAGGGAGTGCAACCTCTAGATCCTAGGTACTATAGTGGGCTTAGGAATACAAAAGTGAGCCAAACAAATGTGGTAGAAGTTGGAGGAGTTAGACATTAATCAAATAATCATGCCATGTCAGTATAAGAGAATATAATGGGAAGTCAGGAAAAGTTTCCCTTGAGAGAATGAAGCTGCAGTCTGAAAAATGAGTAGCAAAAAGGAATGGACAGAGCATTCCAAGGAAGGCCTTGTGGTAGAAGGAAGTATATGGCAAGTACAGGGGGCAACGAGGGCTAGTGTGGCAAGAATGGAGAGGATGTGAGATTAGGTGGGGTAACATTGTGACGTGGGAGTGAGGGATGAAGAATATCTGGAACTAATCCTGGGTGACCAGGAGGCTAATGTTTGAACCTAAAGTAATGATATTGGAGATGGAGGAAAGTAAACAGACTAATGAGTATTTTAGGAAGTAAAAATGAATAGATTTGATGGTCGATTGGGAATGGATTCCTCACATGTAGCTCTTGTCTTAATTTCAAAGTCTGAGGGTAGAAATCTTGTGTTTCTTTGTAACACAATTTTGTGTTACAAAAACATTCTTGGGACAGGATTAGTAATAGACCTCCTTTGTGTTTCATCTTTATAGATGACCTTTCCGTATAAAGCATATCATTACATGAAAACACAAAAGTGAATTTTATGAAAATTATTATGGGTCTCAGCAAATCACCAAAGTTGAAGTACTATATTTTCTAGTAATAAAATTAATGTTTGTTTCTATTATCATCCATATAAAATCATCCTTCGTAATGAAAAATTATAATACTCATGAGATACACCATCATTGCCATATTGCAAAAGAGGATTGGCCCTTTTGTGTGACTTCTCTGGCTGCCTCCCATTTTCAAAGCAAAGGAATACCCAGGAGTAGTGCGACAAGTCGAGATCACCTCTTGGCTTTTGACAAGCAAAAAGATGGAACTCACGTTGTCTAGTCAGCATTTATTATTCCCGAGCTTAGTAAAAATTCAGAATAGGGACGACAGGAGACAACTTCAATCCATCACCTCCCACCCTTCCCCCGCTCTCAGTCACTCCATGCACTCAAAAAGACCATGGCCATCTAAAATCCAGGAACATAACTCTTGCTATGAGTATCTTAGGGTGCCTTGGTGCATGAGTAGCATGATAGTGGTTGCTGCAGATACATCCTAGTGTTGATATATATGCACATGCATACACATAGAAGTTGAACTTTTCATATTGTGTTTAAATGCAAACAAACATTGATCTCTCAATATTCTACTTTGTGGTGTACATGTTTTTATTATGAGAAAGTCTTTACAGTAAAACAGAAGTCATTATAAAGGACTATGATGTTTATAGTCATTTAACATTCTTTTGTAATGAAATTATTTTCTGTATATACATATATGCTGAGCTGTTATTAAGCGTTAAACTTAATAACTATTTTTTACCATCCCAGGACATTTTAGAAATAAAGATGTTCCTGCTAGTAGAATGCTTTCTGAAGAAAATACGTATGTGCCTATTTTAGTAGTAATATAAGTGAATTTTACCTAATTAAAAAAAAACCAAAAACTTTTTTTGGAACACTTTACATTGCTGCTGTAAAATTCTGTAATGCACTGTTTAATGCTTGTATCACATTCTGGTCTGTAATTCTTTTTTACCTGGGTAATCTGTAGAAGCATATAACGTTGGCATTCTTGGTGGTCATAATGGCTGCTTCATTCTCTCTGGCAGAATGCCCTTCTGCCTGCAGGGTTCCGGCAGAAGAACCAGACATCAAAGTCCGCCACAGGTCCATTTGATAGAGAACACCTCCTTTCCTATCTGGAGAAAGAAGCTTTGGAGCATAAGGACAGGGAAGACTATGTGCCCTACACTGGTGAAAAAAAAGGTAAACACAGGATTTGGAAGTCATTATTTGATAGCACTTAATTTTTCTTTTTATAGATAAGTCTGAAGAAAATCATAGTTTTAGAGGTGCATCATTGATAGCCTTAAAGATTAGTGTTGACTTTAAAAATCGTTAGGTAATACTTTAAAAATTATTAATTAATTTGGGTACTTCGTTCACATTTTTCATCAATGTGGCCAATAAGTTCCTTCTTAATGATGTGTTAGTGAGGTTTTATTACACAGTGATTTTATATAACACTCTTTAGTTCTTTACTGTAACAAATATTGAAAGTGTACTGAGGTAAAATTTTTAACTCATTAGTGTGTTACAGAATGCAGATGATGTCAAAGCACTGCTCTCTTCTAACGCACATCATTGCAATGGAATGCCATAAAATAATTCAGGCCATATTTTCAAAGACCCTTTTTAAAGAATATCGTACAGCCTTTCTTAGTAATTCATAGTTAAAAATGTCAACACTTCATAATCATTACTTTCAGGAAATTTTTCTAGTCCAAGTTTTTCCCGTTATAGATTTTGACTTTAGGTAGCCTCAGTGGAGCCTGAATACAGCTACGTTTTTTAAAGGCTCTATATGTAATAATATTTAACACGACTTGGGTTAAGTTTTCAGTTTTCAGTACAGTTCAACCTGAGAAGCCACATTCTATTTGCACTCTTATTTAGGATACCGTGTGTAGAACACTGGGAAATGGTGGCAGTAGTAGTGTGGAGCCACAGGTCAACTCTTTCAGGTACTTTTTACATCTGAATCCTTAGTAGTCCAGGCAGCAGGAGGCCTTTTTCCTAGTGAGGCATTAGCTTTTTATTTGGGAAGGAAGCCCTTCTCAAAAATTTGGCCAAAA
>NW_011888800.1:14947393-14968829 GCF_000151845.1 Pteropus vampyrus
TCAATGCATTTTGGGGAACATTTTGTCCTACACCAGTAAATGTTCTGCTTTTAGAATTGGAGTTTTATTAATAGTGAAAAGAAGGTATTAGGCAGGAAGCCCTTCTCAAAAATTTGGCCAAAACTCTGTCACATGGCTACCCCTAAACTGTAAGAGAAGCCAGAAATTTTATTTTAGCATTCCAGCCTCTGTAATAGAGGAAGACTAGTGAATGACTTTTGAGTATGTATTCCACAAAGTCTGTATCAGGCTCTTTAAAAGTGATCTGTCATCCCCAACCCCTCTGCTCTTTCTGTAGACCCCATCTCCCTGCCTCCATTTCTAGTTCAGAATCACTACCTTGGATAGTTGTATGAGTCATGGTTCTCCAGAGAAACAGAACCAAAAGGGTGTGTGTGAGTAGAGAGAGAGAGATTTATTTTAAGAAATTGGCTCATGTGATTGTGAAGGCTTAATAAGTCCAAAATCTGTAGGCCTGGCCGACAGGCTAGAGACCTAGGGAAGAGTTGAGTTTGAGTCCAAAGGCCGACTGCTGACAGAATTCTTTCTTGCTGAGAGGAGGTCAGTCTGTTCTGTTGAGGCCTTCAGCTGATTGGATGAGGCCTACCACATTATGGCTTTACTCAAAGTCCACTGATTTAAATGTTAATCTCATTCAGAAATGCCTTCATAGAAACAAACTGTATTTGACCGTGTATCTGAGCACCAAGCCAAGCTACCTTGGCACATGAAATTAACCATCACTCTACTCTTAGAGGTGGGAATATCGTGTTCCTCAGGTGTTTGGGGCCAGAAAAAGATTGGAAATTAATGCATAGTTTTGAAGTATAGAGAATCACAAAAATAGGCAAAAACATCAGTTCCTTTGTATTTATCATAGAAAACAACTGCTGGCTATATTTTCATCTGCACAGCCATACCTATAACACTATTTAAAGCTTCAATCCTTTTTACATAGGAGAACATAATTTTACAAGAATAAATATTGATTGATCACTTTTTACTTGTTATTTGTGTTTCAGGGGGTATAGTTAGGAAAAAGAACAGAGGTAGAAACAGAGGGAGAGGTATAAGAAAAAGATGACAGGGGAAAAGAAGTGGAATTTGAGGACAAAAAGGGAAAATACAAGATGCAAAAGAGCTGCATTTGTCCTAGGCTGACCCAGTAAGCTTCCCAGTGTGCTCTTGTTTCATAATCTCCAGTTACCTAGGGAAAGATCTTAGAGGATTACAGGAGGAAGGAAAGAAGGTAGAGAAGAATTGTGGAAAATAAGAAAATATCAATTGAGAAATGATAGAGCTGAGGAATATGGGTGACAATAAGGAAAAAATATATTCTTAAGTATAGAATAATAATTTTTATATGTTTACATTTACATTTGGAAGTAGTTGAATAGCTATGATGCAGTGATTAAGACCATGACATTTTTTAAAATAATGAACTTTTTATTGAAATATAACATGTTTACAGAATATGCACAAATCAGAAGAATACAAATTAATGAATTATATAGTGAACACACCCATGTAATCACCACTCAGTTCAAGACATTATTAGCATTATCTAAAAGGTCCCTTTATGCTTCCTCCCAGTCTTTTTTTCTTTCTTCTTCCAAAGGGTAGCCACCACCATAGCTTATAATATGATAAATGAGATCTGGTTTGAAATTTATAGAAATGGAATCATACATTCTAGGTATCTGCCTTTCCTGTTTCATACAGTTTTTGTGAGAACCAAATTTGTTAAAGGACACAGTGAAATCACTAAAAATCCTTTACAGTGTAATCATTTTAAAGGATCATATGGTGATGTTATAACCAAACAAGAGATTTCCATTCTCTCATGGAGGAGTTGTCCAGAATCACAGAGATGAGTGTTTGAGTTTTAGCATGGTTCTCCAGAGAACCTTCGATCCATTTGATCGAAGCAGATGCTACCACCCTAGACTGGGAAGGGGTCTAGCCATAAAACCCGTGTTACAGTGCCATAGACCTAGGGCAAGTTGCCATAGAAGAAGGGCAAGTTCATCTTTAACAATTGGGAACTTTGGTTTTAGAGCTCTACTTTGAAACATAGCTCAAAGCCAGCTCTAATCTCAAACCCACCCTAGGTGCTTGTCTTTAAATTAAGATAAGGTCATTTCTAGTTACTAATACTAATATGCCTTCCTTTCTTTGGATCTCATCCACAAGATCTTGATCACATGCTAGAAGATCCTCAGAATAATTCTTCTACATCTTATTAGCATACCTCCCAGTTAAGCTAAATGTGAATCTCCTCCTTAGCTCTGAAAATCCAGACGCTTGTTTTTTTAAAATGCCTCTCTCATGACCCTTTACCCTGAACACCAAAATTGAGGCCCATATTTTCTACTTAATAGCTTATTTCACAGGAGATAGGCTTTCAGACTGAGGATGCCTTCCCAGATGGTAGATGTTCTTAGTTCTTCATAAAACAGTTGGCAAACCTACCTCTCTTAAAAAACAAAAGCATTTTTTACTTCTTTGGTATACTTAGACTAGTTAGAATTCATAAAATGTGCCATTGGTCTCTAAACTAAATCATTTTTCTTACTAAGATGACTGCTCTCAGTTCAGTACTCTATGGCAGTATTAGCTTTCTGTGCCAGAGGATATTGTAGTGATGTCACTCAGTTCCTTGAACTCCTTCCAAACTATATATCAAAATCATATCGTGATCCCTTAAATTACTCTTAAAGATCAATCAGATGACTACTCAATTTTTTTTAAGCAAAAAATTGGGAACCACTAAAGGAAATAGTTATCCAATCATTAAGGTCAACTACTTTCTCATATTCTGAGACCATTAAATGATGATTAATTATATTTGTTACTATTTCACTTAAAGATACACCCTCTTTCTAGAGCTAAAACTAAATAGACCTGTCATAACAGAGGGAGAGAGATTCCCATAAAACTGAAAATTGGATATTTCAGGGTTTTTCCTTTTGACCATGAATAAAAACTACATATATATCCATGTCAAATTTTCTCTTTCTAGATCATCTTGAAATGTTTAAGAAAACCTGATACACTAACAAGGATGCTTGAAAGTTGTTAGATAAATTAGTAATTTAATTTCATGATTTGTGAAATGATTGTTTATAATTGTACATTTTATAGAGTTGAAACCATATGTCAGCATCTGAGAAGGAGGAATTAATCCTAATTAAGTTCAAGGCATTATGTTTTCAATGCATTTTGGGGAACATTTTGTCCTACACCAGTAAATGTTCTGCTTTTAGAATTGGAGTTTTATTAATAGTGAAAAGAAGGTATTAGGCAGCTGGTAAGGCATAACTGACAAAAGATATATTAAGGATTGTTTTTAAATGCATTATTTATAGCAGAATCCACAATACATATCTATTAAGTTTATCTAAATCCAACAAGCTGATGATAGGGATGGTATCATGGTATCAAGTAATCTTGGCAAAGAGTAAATGGAATGAATGTCTGTCCTATGAGTCTCCTGTGTTCAAAGAAACCGTAGAGTTAAGGAAATTAAAACAATAACGTAATTCCAGTGTACGTTCCTTTTGAAGATATAATATTGAAATGTTGGGAAGCATTTTACCTCCCTCTCCTTGAAATTGTGCAAAATATGTAACAGACATTGAGCAAGAGAAGGGTGAAAGAGAGTAATCATCCAGTTCTTTCTCATTCCTGAGAATGGTGAAAACGCAGAGTTCTTACTGTATTAGCTGATTATTATTTGCCATTATATTTTTACATATCTTGAGTATTCTGTCTCCAAGAGAGATAAGGCATGCATTTGACACTCGGAGAAATAATTTGCCTCAGTCTTTAGTATTTCTTACTTTTGTTTTTGTTTTGCTTTGCTAGGAGTCTTCCTGCCCATTTCTAATATTACACATCTCCCTAACATAGACTAAGATTTTTTTTTCTCTGAGTGTCCCTTATTTCATGGATGGACCAGAGCCAGGCTACACCTTGTTCACTACACTCAGGTGCACCGGAAATTCCATTTGAGCCTCAAGACTCACCAGGTTGGGCTCTCCCTGTGGGCCTGCGGGGTGGAGCCACCTCCGCCTTTTGTAGTTTTCCCTTCCCCTCCCTGAGAAAGAAATGCCTTTGGGTTTCCTTCTCACTCAAGTGCCACACCCTGCCTACTAAAGGTGAATTTAACCAGATTGCCTTAAACTAAGGATTTCTTATATGCTTTGCAAGTTTATTTATAATTACCTTAGCTTTCCAGAAAACTTACTACAGTTACTCTTCTCTGAAGTTTTCCTCACCTTTCTGAGGATTATATACATGCCAGTGGGCAGTTGTTTTCCATTCAATTCAGGATAAAGATTGCCTCTTATTTTTGTACTCATATCTTATGAGTTCTAAATGTCCCTTATATACCTCCAAAAAGTGGTCTTCCCAGGCACTGAAGCTGATATTTGAAATTAGCCCCATCATCTCTGTTCTAGACTGTCATTGTATCTTTTGAATGACTCACTCATTCCTTTGGGGTAAGGAATTAGCCAGATGGATTGTACATTGCTCATGATAAGACCTTGTTTTACAGGAAATTTTCCCTGAATAACCATACCCGCTCTGGATATTCCATTCCCTCTAACATGTCTGAATATAATCTCATACTATAGAATATTGCTTTTAATTATTCCAGAACCATATACTGGGAGGCTCTATTATTAGGATATTTATTTATTTGTTTGTTTGTTTGTTTAGGATTGTTATGTCTTCTTGATGAGTTGCCCATTTTATCATTATGAAATGACCTTCTCTATCCCTGGTAATATATTTTACTCTAAAATCTACATTGTTTGATATTAACATAGCCAACCAACCTTGCTTTCTTTTGATTAGTGTTAACATAGTTTATCTTTTCTTTTTGTCCTATCAGTTCTTTGTTCCCTTTCCTCTTTTTTTTTTTTTTTATATTCCATGTCTCTACTTAACTTTTTGAACATGTGGAATATGACTCTTATATGATTTTAACATCCTTACCTGCTAATTTTTTCATCTGTCATTGCTAAGTCACGATTGAGTTTTTTTCTTATGGATTTTCCTGCTTTTTCGCATGCTAATAATTTGTTATTAGATATCATACATTATGAATTTTAACTTGTTGAATGCTAAATATTTTGGTTTTCCTATAAATATTATTGAGTTTCAGTCTGGGACCCATTAAGTTACTTGGAAACAGTTTGATCCTTTAGGGTCTTGCTTCTAGGATTCAGTAGGTGAGACCAGAGCAGTGTTCAGCCTAGGGCTAATTATTTCTCTGCTACTGAGGCAAGAGTCTTTTGAGTTCCCTACCCAGTGCCCTGTGAATTATGAGGTTTTCCAGTTTGACTGGTAGGAACAGGTTTTATTTCCAGCCCTGTGTGAGCCCAGGTACTATTATCTCTAATGTTTTCAGATACTTTTTTCCTTGGCCTAAGGTGGTTTCATTATACACATGTGCTGATCAACATTCTGCTGAGTACTAAAAGATGGTCCTGTACAGGTATCCAGAGCTCACTCTCTGTGTAACTCTCTCCTCTGTGGTACTCTGTCCTGCAAATGCTAGCTGCCTTGATCTTTCTGGACCTCAGCTCTGTTTCCTCAGTTCATAGAGTTCACCAGGTTCTGCCAAGGTTCCTGTTTCCTGGATACTTTCTCCTGGCAGTAAGTTGGGTGATTAGAGGGCTTACTTAATTTCTCATCTCTCAGGGATCTCTGTTCTTTGTTGCCTGATAATTTGTGTCTTGAAAACGTTTATATATTTAGTCTGTTTGGGGGTTATTTCAGTCATGTGAGTTAATTCTTATCTACCTTGGCCAGAAGTGGAAGTCTCCAGAATCCTATATACTGCAGGGGTCCCCAACCCCTGGGCCCTAGACCAATACTGGTCTGTGGCCTGTTAGGAACTGGGCTGCATAGCAGGAGGCGAGTGGTGGGCAAGTGAGCCAAGCTTCTTCTGTATTTTCAGCCGCTCCCCAGCGCTAGCATCACCGCCTCACCTCCACCTCAGATCAGGCATTAGATGCTCATAGGAGCACTGGTCCCTGGTGCAAAAAGGTTGGGGACTGCTGCTATACTGTTTCCCCAACTAGATTATAAACTTTACAAAAGAAAGGATCTCTTATTTTCCTTATGGTGGTTTTTTAGCTCATTGTCAAACTCACTAAATGTTTGTCGAATAACTATCTATGACCATATTGTAGTATTGAGTAGGTATCATGTGTGTCATTGGGTCAAAATAATGCCTTTCTAGGATCTGTCTCCTCATCCTTTAGTTTGGCTGAGTTGAGGTTTGAGTGCTTCCTGTCAAAAGGTATATCCCACAGCTCACTGTGGGGATTATAGTGGCCTGGTTGCCTTAAATCTTTTCTGGTACAAGGTGGCATATAAACATAGAAGCCATAAAATTAGCTAGGGCTTTTCAGCTCTGTAAAAAAGAAATAACTAAGCCACTTCTGTTTCTAGTTATTGTACTTTTTACGTACTCAGCAAGGATGGGAGCTATGACTAAGATAATTCTTAACATTGTGGTAGCTTTAACTTGGTATCAGAGCACAAGAGATGAGAACTAGTGAATAAAGTCCCAGCAATAAAATTGTTAACATGGTTCACAGTATCTCTTACTAATTTTGGAACAATGGTTACGATCTGGGCAAAATATCCACCGCTCCCCCCTTTTTCTCTTGGCATAAACAGGGGTTTGGATTAATGCCATGCATTTAAGTTACTATTATGTGAATTCTTATCTCGGTTTCTTCTGTTTCCTTAGCTGCCATTTTATAGTTACAGAAACATTACTGAACTATTTTAACATTCTTAGCAACAAAGAGTCATAGCCCTGTTTTTGTTTGTTGTGTTTCATTTGGGGACAGGGCCGGGGGGAGGGGCATGTCATATCATACTTGTCTGAGAGATTTTTTTCTGATCTAGTTATTGCTTATTTTCATATTTTGCTACAATGTAAAAAACTGTAACTTCAATTTTAAAAAATTCAATTTTGGACTTTGCTATGTTAAATAAAGAAATTATGCATTTAGATAGAAAGTTATCTGCTGAAGAATAAAAGTGAATATTTTCTCGGACATCGTTATTTTCAAATAAATACAAATATTGAAAGTTGTAAGTCGGGGCTTTTTGACTATATTTCAAGGAGAGGAAAACATTTTTATCATCTCAAAAAGAAACCTTATATCCATTAGCAGTTAATCTCCATTCTTTATTCTGTTCTCCAGTTCTACGAAACCACTAATTTTTTCTCTCTCTAAATTTGCCTTTTCTAGACATTTCCTATAAACGGAATCATACAATATGTATTTATGAGTGGCTTCTTTCACTTATATTTTGGAGTTTCATGCATGTTATAGCATGTATCAATGCTTCATTCCTTTTTATGGATGAAAAACATTTCATTGAATGGATATAATACATTTTGTTTTTCTTTTCGTCAGTTGATAGACTTTTAGATTGTTTCCACTTTTTAGCTATTATGAATATTTAGTTTCTATGAATATTTGTGTACAAGTTATTGTGTAGACATATATTTTCATTTCTCCTGGGTCTATATATATACTAATGGAATTTTTTTTTTTGAAGAACTGCCAGCTTGTTTTCCAAAGTGGCTGCCCCATTTTCCATCCCCACCAGCAGTTTATTAGGGTTTCAGCTTTTCCACATCCATGCCAACACTTGTTTTTCTTTTTGATTATAGCCATCTTAGCAAGTATGAAGTGATAACAATTTGTTCCTTTGATTTGCGTTTCCCTAATGACAGCATTTTTTCATGTTTTCTTAGACATCTGATATCTTCTTTGGATAAATGTCTCTTCAAATCCTTTGCCTATTTTTAAATTGGGTTGTCTTTTTATTATTGATTTGCATCAATCAATATTTGATTTATTTACTTATTTTTAATTTATTTATTTAAATTAATTTCAAGTATACAGCACATTGGTTAGACATCTGTATAGTTCATAAAAAGATCCCCCCAATTGCTCCCTACTTCCCCTGGCCCTCTACCTAGCCATCCTATTAATGCTAACTGCATTCCCTTTGTCATGCTCCCCATCCCCTTGACCAACTATCAACTACTAATTTGAACTTCTTTAACCCTTCACCCCATTCTTCCAGCTCCCCTCAAGTCCCTTCCCCTCTGTCTGTCACCAAATTGTCCACTATATTTGTGAGTATTTTTGATTAGTTTTTTCTTTTTGTTCCTTAGATACTGCATATAAGTGAAATCATATGGTATTTATCTTTCTCTATCTGACTTATTTCATTCAGCATAATAACCTCTAGGTCCATCCATGTCATTGTAAATGGTAGGATTTCATTTTTTTTAATAGCTGAGTAATATTCCATTGTACATATGAACCATAATTTCTTTATCCAATTGTTTGTTGATGGACACTTAGGTTGCTTCCATATCTTGGCTATTGTAAATTGTGCTGCCATGAATATTGGAGTGCATAGATCTTTACAAATTATTGTTTTGGTTTTCTTTAGATAAATACCCAGAAGTGCAATTGCTGGGTCAAAAGGTATATCCAATTTTAATTTTTTGAGAAAACTTCATACTGTTTTCCATAGTGGCTGTACCAATTTGCAGTCCCACCAACATTGTATGAGGGTTCCCTTTTCTCCACATCCTCACCAACACTTGTTTTTTGATTTATTGATGATAGCCATTCAGACAGGTGTGAGGTGAAATCTCATTGTGGTTTTAATTTGCATTTCTCTGATGGTTAGTGACCTTGATGTCTATTAGCCATCTGTATTTCCTCTTTGGAAAAGTATCTGTTCAAGTCTTCTGCCCATTTTTCAATTGGATTGTTTGTTTTTTTGTTGTTGAGTTGTATAAGTTCTTTATATATTTTGGATATTAACCCCTTATCAGATGTATCATTAGCAAATATCTTCTCCCAAACAGTCGGTTGTCTTTTTGTTTTGTTGATGGTTTCCTTTGCTGTACAAAAGCTTTTTAGTTTGATGTAGTCCCATTTGTTTATTTTTTCTTTTGTTTCCCTTGCCCGAGGCGATATATCTGAAAAGAAATTCCTGTTAGTGATATCAGAGAGTTTACTGTCTGTGTTTTCTTCTGGAAGTTTTATGGTTTCGGGTCTTACATTTAAGTCTTTAATCCGTTTTGAGTCTGTTCTTGTATAGGGTGTAAGAAGATGGTTCAGCTTTTTTTTTTGCATGTATCTGTCCAATTTTCCCAACATCATTTATTGAAGAGACTGTCTTTACCCCATTGTATATTCTTACCTCCTTTGTCGTATATTAAGTGAGTGTATAGGCATGGATTTATTTCTGGGCTATCTATTCTGTTCCATTGATCCCTGTTTCTGTTTTTTTGCCCGTACCATGCTGTTTTGATTACTATAGCCTTGTAGTTTAGTTTGTTATCAGGTAGTGTGATACCTCCAACTTTGTTCTTCTTTCTCAAGATTGCCATGGCTATTCGGGGTTTGTTCTGGCTCCATATAAATTTTAGGATTATTTGTTCTAGCTCTCTGAAAAATGCTATTGGTATTTTTATAGGGATTGCATTGAATCCATAGATGGCTTTGTGTAGTATGGCCATTTTGACGATGTTGATTCTTCATACCCAATATAGTATACTTCCATTTGTTTGTATCTTCTTCAATTTCTTTTTTCAATGACTTGTAATTTTCTGAGAATAGGTCTTTTACCTCCTTGGTTAATTTGATTCCCAGATATTTTATAGTTTTCGACGCAATTGAAATGGTATTGTTTTCTTAATTTCTCTTTCTAAAAGTTCATCATTGGCGTATAAAAATGCCACTGACTTCTGAATATGTATTTTGTAACTTGCTACTTTACTGAATTCATTGATCAGTTCTAACAGTTTTCTGGTGGAATCTTTAGGGTTCTCTATAGATAGTATGTCAATGGCAAATAATGAGAGTTATTCTTCTTCCTTTCCAATTCAGATGCCTTTTATTTCTCTTTCTTGTCTTATTGTTGTAGCTAAGACTTCCAATACAGTGTTGAAGAGGAGTGGCGAAAGTGGGCATCCTTGTCTTGTTCCTAATCTTAAGGAAAATGCTTTTAGCCTTTCCCCATTGAGTATGATGTTAGCTGTAGGTTTGTCATATATGGCCTTTATTATGTTGAGGTATGTTCCCTCTGTTCCCACTTTGCTGAGAGTTTTTGTCATAAATGGATGCTGGATTTTGTTGAACGCTTTTTCTGCATCTATTGATATGATTGTATGGTTTTTATCTTTTGATTTGTTAATGTGGTGTATCATATTAATTGATTTGCAGATATTGAACCAGCTTTGCATTCCAGGAATAAATCCAACTTGATCATGGTATATGATATTTTTAATGTATTACTGAATTCAGTTTGCTAATATTTTGTTGAAGATTTTTGCATCAATGTTCGTAAGAGATAACGGCCTATAGTTTTCTTTTTTTGTAATGTCTTTACCTGGTTTTGGAATCAAGGTAATGGTGGCCTCATAAAAGGAGTTAGGGGGCCTTCCCTCTTCTTGAATCTTTTGGAATAGTTTGAGAATAGGTGATAATTCTTCTTTGAGTGTTTGGTCACCTATGAAGCCATCCGGTCCAGGACTTTTGTTTTTTGGAAGGTTTTTGATTACTGATTCTATTTCATTGGTGGTAATCAGTTGGTTTAGATTTTCTGCTTCTTCTTGACTCATTCTTGGGAGATTCTATGTTTCTAAGGAATGTGTCCATTTCTTCCAGATTGTCCAATTTGTTGGCATATAATTGCTCATAGTATTTTCTTATGATCCATTGTATTTCTGTGGAGTCTTCTTTCATTTCTGATTTTATTTATTTGAGTCCTCTCTCTTTTTTCCTTGATGAGTCTGGCTAAGGGTCTGTCAATTTTGTTTATGCTTTCAAAGAACCAGCTCTTGGTTTCATTAATCTTTTGTATTTTTCTAGACTCTTATTTCATTTATTTCCGCTCTTATATTTATTATTTCCTTCCTTCTGTTCACTTTGGGCTTTGTTTGCAGTTCTTTTTCTAATTCTTTTAATTATAAGGTTAGATTGTTTATTTGAGCTTGTTCTTGTTTCTTGATGTAGGCCTGTATTGCTATGAATTTCCCTCCTAGGACTGCTTTTACTGTGTCCCATAAATTTTGAGTCATTGCGTTTTCATTTTCATTTGTCTCTAGGTATCTTTTGATTTCTTCTTTGATCTCATTAATAGCCCATTCATTGTTTAGTAGCATGTTATTTAGCTTCCATGTATTTGTGTATTTTCCAGTTTTTTCTTGTAATTTATATCTAGTTTAATGCCATTGTGATCAGAGAAGACGGTTGATATGATTTCAGTCTTCTTAAACTTATCGAGACTTGATTTGTGTCCTAACAAGTGGTCTGTCCTTGAAAATGTTCCATGTGCACTTGAGAAGAATGTATATTTTGCTGCTTTGGGGTAAAAAGCTCTGAAAATATCTATTAAGTCCATATGTTCTAGTGTGTCTATTAGGCCCATTGTTTCCTTGTTGATTCTTTGCCTGGAAGAGCTGTCCATTGGTGTCAATGGGGTGTTAAAGTCTCCTACTATGAGTGTATTACTATTGATCTCTCCTTTTATGTCAGTCTATAATTGCTTTATGTATGTAGGTGCTTCTATGGTGGGTGCGTATACAATATTTGATTTATTATTGATAAACCTATTTATATATTCTAGATATCAGATATATGATTTGAAAAAATTTTCTCTCATTCTGTAGGTTGTCTCTTCACTTTCTTGATGGTATCATTTGTCTCATAAAAGTTTTTAATTTTGATATAGTCCAGTTTATCTGTTTTTGTTGTTGTTGCTTGTGCCTTTGTTGTTTATCTAAAAAACCATTGCCTAACTCAAGGTTATGCAGATTTACGTTTTTTTAAAGAGTGTTATAGTTTAAACTTTTGCTTTTAAATCTGTAATCCATTTTGAATTAAGATTTCTGTATCGTGTGAGATGGAGGGATCCAACTTCATTCTTTTGCATGTAGCTATTGAATTGTCCCAGCACCATTTGTTGAAAAGACAATTCTTTCTCGATTGAATTGTCTTGGTACCCTTGTAGAAATTCAGTCGAACATAAATATAAAGTTTATTTCTGGGCTCTAATTCTGTTTCATTGATTTAAATGTCTTTCTTTATGCACCACAGACTATCTTGATTACAGTAACTTTGTATTAAGTTTTGAAATTGGTTCTTTTTCAAGATTGTTCAGCTATTCTGGGTACCTTGGATTTCCACATGAATTTAGCATCATCTTGTCACTTCATGCAAATAGTCAGCTAAGATTTGTTAAGGGTTTGTTTGAGTCTACCAATCAATTTGGGAAGAACCCATTAGATTTTATATTCATAATACTAAACTTAAATTCTGCCTATTTCATCCTTTCTTACAAAATTAAATTTTCTTTTAATTTCCTATAACTAAATTTTATATACATTAAAAGATCATTCTTATAGTATATTAGTGTTAAACTAACCATGAAGAAATATGAAGTAATTCCTTTTTGTATTGGTAAAAATACAGTATTGTATAGGCTTAATACCTCTATAACAAAAATCTTTACTTACAGAAAAATTATTATAAAGAAGAGTGCCAGGAGAGGTACCAAACTATTTCAGAACTGTATAGAAAATAGCAAAATTCTATATCACAGAATTTCTATAGCCCTTGAAAATTTTGTGTTCTGTTGTTTTTCTTGATGAGATTCATTTTATGTTTTTAAATATTAGCAAAAGTTATGTATGGGAAAAAATTAGATATGAATACTACCTCTATGGAATGTGGATGAGGATAACAAAAATAAACATTTTAGAGTTTTATAATGTTTTAGATTCCATTGGTCCCTAGAATAAGACATGGGTAGCTATTTGATAGCTTATGTGGTTTTGCTTAGTAAGTGAATACCATAATCCAGTGATTCTTGACTTTGGCTGTTATGCGTTAGAATCCCTAGAGAGCTTTTGAAAATCAGATGTCCCATATAGCACACCAGACCAATTAAATCAGACTCTTTGAGAGTGGGACTCAGATATCAGAATTTTTAAAGTTCTCTGGGTGAGTCCAGTGTGCAGCCAACATTAGAACCACTACCTTAGATATCTGATATACAGGTGAAATTGAGCTCAGGAAAATGTAATTATCCTGAAATGGCAATTAAAGGCATGCCATCTGAATTGTATGCCACTTTAATTATAATATCAACTCTGAAAAGTAGTATGGAATTAACAGGATGTAATGATTTGGTTTTGCCTTTGTCTGTGAACCAATAATAAAAGATTATTTAATAATCACCAGAATTTCAAAATTTGGTACTAAGAAGATCAGTTATGCATACCACCATATAGATAGGCATTTGTTTGAGGGGAAAACTCCACTGCTAAAGAGTTAAGCCACCAGTTTATTGGAAAAAGCACTGAATTAAGAGTTTAGGAATCAGTGTTCTAGTAC
Organism: Pteropus vampyrus; assembly: GCF_000151845.1. NCBI lineage: Eukaryota > Metazoa > Chordata > Mammalia > Chiroptera > Pteropodidae > Pteropus > Pteropus vampyrus. The sequence continues at coordinate 14,960,860 of NW_011888800.1, forward strand.
TAACATGTTGTGTAACTTCAAACCAGGGCATTTAAATTATACTTTATCAAATGAAATAGTTTAACTGGAGGTGATCACCAAATTATTTATTCAACAAATTGGATTGCCTACTGTGTGCTAGGCAAGGATGCAAGAATGAACAGCCCATTGAAAAGGCTTGAAAAGCTCACAGAAGACAGACAAACATGCAGAATGTTTAAGTGTAGCTGTAGTGAAATGTCAGGGAATTAAGGAAGCACAGAACTGTACTTCATCCACTCAGTATTGGTACAAACACTATAGTTTCCTTTTCAGCAACCATTTACAAATCCCTTCTTCCTTACTGGCAGAACCCATCTCTGAAATAGACTGAAAATGCCAAATAATGCTTGCTTTTCTAGCCACCCTTGCAGCTGGGGCAAGGACATGTTACCCAGTGCTGGTCATTGAGACTACAAAAGAAATCTTCTGGCCAGTTCTCCTTATAAAAGCTGACAGTTGAGAAAGTGCCCTTCCTTCCTGACCTTATTTGCGTGAGGATGTGGTGTTATAAAGGTCATCTTGAGACTGATGGCCTAAGAACAAAAGGTGCCATTCTGGTTATAGCCAAAAAGAAAAATGGAATGAGGCTGGATCTTTGATGTAAACATTGAGCTGCCGAACCAACCCTACAGCCATCACCTGTGGACTTATTAAGTGAGATAATAAAAATACATATGGTTTGAACACTTGCTGCTTTAATATTGGTCTGTGGATCAGCAGTATCAGTATCACCTGGGACGTTGGTTAGACATGCAGAATCTCAGAGCTCGTGTCAGGCCTCCTGCATCAGAATCTGCACTGTAGTAAGAACACTAGGTGAATGAGGTGGACATCGAAGCTTGAGAAACACCAGTTTGAACCACTTTTAATATGCAGTTAGAAACGTCTTTACTAATATAAATACGTTGTAGATTGACCAAGTGTCATTTAAAAAAAAAAAAAAGTACTTGACCATAAGACTTCTGATTCAGATGTAGAAAGTAGCAAGAGATGTATTATTCTCACCATAACAACCAAATCAAGCAGTATAAGCTACATAATCTTAGTTTAAAACAAACAAACAAACAAATACCTGTCAAAGAGCTTGAGGACACAAATCTAAATGACTCCAGAACATGACAGGCCCTTCAAAAAGAGATAATTCACTCCTGCTCTCTTTACTGGCTGAAATGTAGGGAAAGGGAGAAAAACACCAGAGAGGAATAAGGAGAAATCAGCCTAATTTTTAACAAACGTTTAATGACCATAGAGGGGCTAGCAGGAAAGATTAGAATCCAGAGAAGCCCTAGACCAGTGCTGTCCACTAGAACTTTCTGCAGTGATAGAAATGTTCGATATTTGTGCTAACCAAATGTGGCTATCAAGCACTTGAAATGTGGCTAGTGTGGCTGAGGAACTGAATTTTTAATTTGAATTGATTTAAATTTACATAGTCACACGTGGCTAGTGACTACCACATTGGACAGTGCAGCTCTAGAGACAGAGTGAGAGCCTGCACTACCCACCCCACCCCACCCCCCAGTTCTTTGCTACAAGTGTTCATTTAGTGTCAGGGATACTGCTCCAAGAACAGGGGCAATGAAGCAGAGCTGAGAGAAAATTCCCAAGGTATAGGTTTTCAGCTAGGGGAGAACCAGAGCCAAGAGAGTTTAGAGCAGTCCCTTCCAGGCCATGCCCAACTTCACAGACTATAGAGGAGACGAGTGGGGCTGCAAGATCTGCCAAGGCCCAAGAAGCAGAGGATGGGACTGGAAAACAAAGAGAGCTAGCTCCTCAGTCAAATACTGGCATCCTGGGCTACACATTAGGCAAAATCTCTCTCACTTCACAGTTCAAAAAGTAGGCAGCTCAGGAGATCTCTAGAACCTCACCAGGGTTCTAATCCCAGGCCTTGCTGAAGAAAAAGTCCTGATCCTGTCCTCAAAATGTTTGGAGCCATTGAGAAATTGAATCAAACTAAAGTTGCAACAAAGCCAGATTCAGCTCAACTGTAGAGCATGTTGATTCAGCCTTGACCTAAGGGGTATGCTCCTTTCTGGGAATAAATGTACTTTCCTTCAAAATGCCCAGCATGCAGTCAAAGATCTTAAGGAACAGGTGACTCATTGTCAAGAAAGAAAACAGTAGAAGACCTAGAGGTGATCCAGATAGTGGAGTTATCAGTTAGGTATAACTAAAACAGAAATGCCAAAGAATCTGATGGACCAGGTGCACAGCACGTGTAAGAGATGAGGAGTTTCAGCAGACATGGAAATTTTTTTTTAAGAACCAAATGGAAATGCTAAAAATATAATATCAAAAATTAAGGTCCTGTGGATGGATTTAGCAGCCTTGGCTAGACTCTTGGGAGCAAGCAGTTTGTATTGTGGAAGGATTCCTTCTTTCTATACTGATTGATAGTTACCTTGAACAAGAGGTACACAATACTCACTACACTAATTATAAGCCCACAAACATTTCTTTTGATAGACCACTGCATAGATTAATCAGGTCACATATTCTCACATATTTCCCTGATAGTTTCCTGATAGAAAAGAAAATAGTTGGCACTTCTGTGAATCCATACATAGGCCTTTCCAGATCATTAGTTAGAATTTTCACCTGTCTTGGGAGAGAAACCAGAGGCAATCTTGATAACCCAGTCCCCGCCATATGTGACTGTATCTTGTTTGGTCAGCTTGTACTGCAGTTATATCCTTATTTTTCATTCCCTTCATATTTTCAATCTTCCATTGAACGTATGGTAATAAAATATTGATTTTTCACATTATAAACACTCTAGGTTTCTAGAATAACTAGTTTCTTAATAGATAGCCTTGTTAGTGTCCATTGAGGCTTAGAGTAGCAGTGATCAAAAGTTTTAAAATACCACACAGGACATACAGGAATTTCTTTGCAATTAGATCTTGCATTTCTGCAATAATTATTCTCTGCCATCCCCGAAGGGACTGTAACAATTTGTTACTTAAGAACAAGAAAGTAAATTCTGTGTTTTTTTTAATCTCTTTAAAATTTTAGATTTTTGTGTTTATTGCTTTATTCCTTTATTTTTTGATTCAATAATTGTGGAGTAACTCAGAGTTACTCCAAAAAGAGCCTATTTATATTTCCACAAATGAGAAAATTTAATGGTTGATTTACTTTTCCTATTCTAACTTGCATGGCTAAAGTATTGCCCTGGAAACTTATAAATATATGTTAGAGATGAAACAGAATTATTGTAGATGTTAAGCTTGACTTTTTATCTTAGCTTCAGTTGCACATACTTCTCATAATTTTTGTTAGAAGAGTGAAATGGTAATGAGTTAATTGCAGTGGTGAAATTAACAAACCACTTTATTTTACAGGGAAAATATTTATTCCTAAACAGAAACCTGCACAGACTTTTACGGAAGAAAAAGTATCTCTTGATCCAGAATTAGAAGAAGCTTTGACAAGTGCTTCTGATACAGAATTGTGTGACCTCGCAGGTATATCCTAAAACACATTAATGTGAATGAGTATGGAGGGGAGGGGAACACCAGCACACACCTATATATATATTATACAGATGCATCCTTTGCCCAGCAAAGTGCTATTGAATTAGTGACCACATATTTGGCTTCGTTTTTTATACTATAAATCTGACATACAGAATTCCATTTCTTTACATTCTCTCATGGTGAAATTTTTATGTTAATGGAATTTATTGTATTATTTGAAATCTTTCGTCGTGTTGCTCTTTTAGAAAGCTTTTATAAAAATCTTCCATCACTTGGTGTGCTCAGCTAGAAGTTATCCCATCTGAACACTGAAAAAGAGTCTTTAATTTTGTCAGAAAGACTCCAAAATGGGTAACTAGAAAGCATTTGGGTAACAGCCCTCAACTATACTCACCACTTTCCCAACTTTTCTGAAGTGTATATGGGACACTCCAAACCTCCCTGTTATTTTCATCATTGCCAGTTTCTTATCTGGACTGTTATCTCTCCCACCTATCTCCACACACACCCATTTTCTTAGGTAGAAAAATATGACACATGGGGAAGTCTTAGTCCCAAGAACTAACGTTTGAAAGGAGCAGTGACAGTTCTTTCGGAAGGACCCAGGAAAGGGATAATCAAGGTGTGGTGCTACAACCAGAGCAGGTGTCTTATTCCTGGGTGTTGAGGACCAATGGATTTGTAAATAGTGCATTCATCATTGCAGAATGGGCCCTGGGCACACGGTAGCTTCTGCCTCGTTTATGTAAAAAGACATCAAAAACAATCAGATCTATTTCTCATATCATTTTTGAGGGACACTATTTTAATCTTAAACATGAGAATTCAACCATACTTTTATTATTCTACTCTTAGCTAAAATACAAATGTAAATTAATATGAGAGTTGACAGATGTAAAAATAGTGAAGGTTAAGTTGAAAATCTGCCCTGTATAGCATGATTTTGTTAGAAACCTTGTGAGAAAGATGAACAGCAAAAACAGATCGTTTCAATTTTCTTCCATAGCCACCAGATGGAGCTAAGCATAGATTTACATTTAGGGTTAGGCAGGCTACAGCTATATGAATTCAGAAATGTGGGGAAAATAATAAGGGCATTGAAGAGAAAGAGATTGTAGGTGATTTTTAATCGCTTTGTCTCTTTTTTTTTTTTTTTTTTTTTGGCTGCAAAATCTGTATTTAATTGAGTAGGAGAATGTTAAAATGTTTGATAGAAATTTTTGATTCTAAAATTCTTTATGTTTAAAACTGATGGAAATAAAAGATAATTTTATTTTTCTACATTTATAGCTATTCTTGGGATGCACAATTTGATAACGAATACACAGTTGTGTAATATAGTGGGAAGTAGTAATGGTGTCGATCAAGAACATTTTTCAAGTAAGTACTTACAATGCTTTGTGAATTCCAATCCTTCATTAAATATATTTTGCTTTCTCCATGTATCAATTTCGTTTTTACATTTAGATGGCATTGACATAGAAAACCATTGAAAATAGAACATTAAATATTTTATGCTTACTGTATCAGCAAATATAGGAACCACTCTCACCTCACTAAATACTAATGGTAAACAGTATAAGAGCTAATCAAATGTGGCTTTTGTTGACATTTTTTTTTCAATGTTACTGATTTTCAAGAAATCCATAACAGTGCTAACAAAGTACATTATAAAATCAGATTCAAGAGAAACCACAGAACTATTTAGCTCCTAAACCTTTTAGTCTGATGTAAAGTATTAAATAGCCTAAACCAAAGCTTTTTAAAAATTCATTTATAGGATGTTTTAAAATTACCGAAGTAATACATACTTTTGTAGCACATTTTAACAATACCTAAATGAATAAAGTAGGAAGTAAAAGTGTCTATTTGTAGCCATCATGCCTCCTACTCTCCACACCCCCAACCCTAATTATTAGCAAGTTGGTTTGTATCTTTCTAGACTTTGAATTATGTTTATGCAAACTTATGTATGTATATAATCTTTTTTGTATGTTATATATTTTTATTTTTTTTTACAAAAATGGAATTATACCATAAATAGCTCTTGCAACTTAATTTTCTAAAAAAGTACTATTGGCTGATATTTTTGAATGCTGACTATGGGCCATGTTCTGTGCACAGCTCTTTAATGTGACTTGTTCTCATTTAACACTTAACAACAATTCTATGAAATAGATATTATTATTATCCTTAATTTGCATGTGAAGGAGCTGAGGTTTTGGAACGATTAAGGAACTAACTTGAATGTCACTTAAAGTCAGTGGTGAGGATTTTAACACACGCTAGAAGGTGTATCACTTAGCAATATATAATGTTTTCTGGTTAGTACATACAGAGCTATCTCATTCAGACATCTGTATTACACTCATTTATGAATGTTCTATAATTTGTTGTAGAAATGTTCAAGCATATATAGTAGAAGAGAGAATAATATATGCATCACCCAGCTTCAGCTCTTTTTAACATTTTGCCAGCCTTGTATCTCTCAGCATCTGCCTCCCTCCTTACCCCTCCCACCTCTTTTTTTTCCTGGAATACTTAAAAGCATATCTTGTTTGTTTGTATTGCTTTACTCATAAATATTTCCATATGTGTCTTTCCCAAGTAAGGACTTTTAACACGCCATTATCAAACTTAAAAATTAACAATAATTTCTTCATATTATCTAATACCCAGTCCATGTTCAGACTTCCCTGTTTTCTTAAAAACGTTCCACTGTTGGTTTGTTCCAGTCAGGGTCCAAATAAAGATCACATTGCATTTTGTTGTCATATAGATTCAGTTTTTCTTAATTTCTTAATAGTTCTTCTCCTCAACCTCTTTCCCCTTTCTTCATGCCATTTATTTCTGGAAGAAACTGGGCTAATAGTTACATAGAATTTTCTACATTCTGGATTTGGCTGATTGCAACCTGTGCTTTCATTTTCCATGTTTCTCTATCTCCTATGTTTCTGTAAACTGTTATTTTCTAGAGGCTTGATCAGATTCAGGTGCAATTTTTTGGTTTTTGTTTTTGGGCAAGAATGCTTTCTAGGTGGTGATTAAATCACATTAGGAAGCATATCATGTCTGGCCATTCCTCTTTGGGAAATGTATTAGGTTTGATCAGTGGATTCAAATGTTGCAGCCTGATCCATCCATTTAAAGTTCCCCATAAACCTTTCTTAAGGGTTTTAGCATCTCATTGACTGGATCCATTATTTTATTAGGGAGCAAGGCTCCTTAAATATACGTATTCCATGGCATGGGGAAAGGACTCTTGGTTTTTATAAAATTTTAAATTGAGAAAGAACTTGTTCAATTTTCCATTCAGTGAGGAAGCTCTTCTTCAGCCCCCTTAATCTACCATCTTGAGGAAGACTGCCCTGCTGAAATGCTTGAGAGGGACCCATTCTGTCCTTTTAGCAGAGTTCTGTTAGGTAGCTCTTCCTTTGTATTGAACTAAATTCTGCCTCCTGGCAAAATTCTAACCCAGCCTTGCAGAACAACATGAAATTTTTCTCTCCTCCTTCAACAGGATAAATCTTAAAATGAGGATATTCTTTTAATATATACTTCCAAGCTAATTATATCCAGATCTTTCAACTGTCCTCAAAAATATAATTTTCAGACCTCCATCTAAGCTGTGTGTGTGTGTGTGTGTGTGTGTGTGTGTGTATGTGTGTGTGTGTGTGTTTTATTTGAAAAGAACAAAGTGCTCTTCAAAGTAATTTATTGTATGAATAAGTATATACCTTGTTTTAAGATGATTTTTGCTCCTAAAAGCTAGAGGAGAGCAGATAGGAAGAAGTGAGCCAGAAAATGAGCCTGTCAGTCTTTCCATGTCAATTGTTCTTAACATTTTTGTAGTCAGTCACCTCTTTGAGAATCTGATTCTTTGAGAATCTGGTGCTCTCTCCAGAAAGTTTATCCATAAAAGTTTGCCTGTTATAGGGTGTTCATAGACCTCCACATGCATGTCCGAGCACACTTATCTTATTAGAGGGTTCAGGACTTCCAGGTCCTCTTTTAACTTTGCATAGTTGTATCCTGGCCATGTGCATGGGTATAGTATATGTGGTGAAGGATTGGGGTTATGAATGAAGGAGGGCAGTAATTTTTGGAATTTCTGCCTCAGCAGCAGCTCTGTTGTACCATTACCTCTCTCTGTCTTCCCATTCTCTATTCCTATTCTTCTTAGTAGAGAATCCTCCCCTTTTTCCATTGCGTAGTACTCTCCTTGGTAAGGTGTCTTTCCATCGCCTTACTCTTCTCATCAAGGCTGTATTTATTTATTCAAGTCTATGATTCTTACTGCCTTTACAGTAATTATTAGATCTCAGAGAAAATGGTAGTAAATGTTAGATTTGATCATATTCAAACTTTATCTTAAACATTGCTAAAAATAAATGGGAATATTGGTTTGTGTTATCAAATATATTTTAGTGGTAAAGATATCTTAATAAACCAAGAGGCAGGGAAAAT
>NW_011888800.1:14968879-14975408 GCF_000151845.1 Pteropus vampyrus
TATTGAACTAAATTCTGCCTCCTGGCAAAATTCTAACCCAGCCTTGCAGAACAACATGAAATTTTTCTCTCCTCCTTCAACAGGATAAATCTTAAAATGAGGATATTCTTTTAATATATACTTCCAAGCTAATTATATCCAGATCTTTCAACTGTCCTCAAAAATATAATTTTCAGACCTCCATCTAAGCTGTGTGTGTGTGTGTGTGTGTGTGTGTGTGTGTATGTGTGTGTGTGTGTGTTTTATTTGAAAAGAACAAAGTGCTCTTCAAAGTAATTTATTGTATGAATAAGTATATACCTTGTTTTAAGATGATTTTTGCTCCTAAAAGCTAGAGGAGAGCAGATAGGAAGAAGTGAGCCAGAAAATGAGCCTGTCAGTCTTTCCATGTCAATTGTTCTTAACATTTTTGTAGTCAGTCACCTCTTTGAGAATCTGATTCTTTGAGAATCTGGTGCTCTCTCCAGAAAGTTTATCCATAAAAGTTTGCCTGTTATAGGGTGTTCATAGACCTCCACATGCATGTCCGAGCACACTTATCTTATTAGAGGGTTCAGGACTTCCAGGTCCTCTTTTAACTTTGCATAGTTGTATCCTGGCCATGTGCATGGGTATAGTATATGTGGTGAAGGATTGGAGTTATGAATGAAGGAGGGCAGTAATTTTTGGAATTTCTGCCTCAGCAGCAGCTCTGTTGTACCATTACCTCTCTCTGTCTTCCCATTCTCTATTCCTATTCTTCTTAGTAGAGAATCCTCCCCTTTTTCCATTGCGTAGTACTCTCCTTGGTAAGGTGTCTTTCCATCGCCTTACTCTTCTCATCAAGGCTGTATTTATTTATTCAAGTCTATGATTCTTACTGCCTTTACAGTAATTATTAGATCTCAGAGAAAATGGTAGTAAATGTTAGATTTGATCATATTCAAACTTTATCTTAAACATTGCTAAAAATAAATGGGAATATTGGTTTGTGTTATCAAATATATTTTAGTGGTAAAGATATCTTAATAAACCAAGAGGCAGGGAAAATATTCATTTTTGAAGGCTGATACATTGCAAAGAAATGTTGAATTATGCTTGGTATATATTCAGTAAAATTTTGAGTACTTTAAATATGTCAACACATAAAGGATCATTAAGAAAGCATGGAGAAGAAACTTTTCGTTCTTCTAAATATATTTGTGTATGTTATATGTGTTAGAAAGTTCATGTATGCATCCACTGTAATAGTGTCAAACCAAAGAGATTCTTGCTCTTCTCATTTATTACTGCAGATGTAGTAAAAGGTGAAAAGATTGTTCCAGTATTTGATGAACCGCCAAATCCAACCAATGTTGAAGAAAGTTTAAAGAGAATTAAAGAAAATGATGCTCATCTTGTTGAAGTTAATTTGAATAATATAAAGGTAGCTATGCTAAGCAAACAAAGTTTTGAATTGCTTTGAGTCAAGTAGATCTAGCATGAGAGCTGGGCAGCTTTGATATAGTTTAATTTTTTCTACATAAAGGTAAAGTTTTTGCTCCCAGTAGCCTGCTAACACAGATTTCTTCATATTTTAGAAATTAAAAGTATTACAGTATTATTCTGACTTAGTTTTTAAAGAGTATCATATGAAAATGTAAACCTCTTTGGTTTACATTTTTGTCAGTGTAAATCTCTTTGGCTTCCAAAGTACTGCCTGCTTTTCAGATTATTTAGTCTTTTGGTTTTGTTTTTTTATCAGGTTTCTTAAGGTTTAATTTACCTACAATAAAATTCTCTCTTTTTAGTGTACAGTTCTATGAGTTTTGACAAATGCATACAGTTGTACAACCACTGCCACAATCAGATGTAGAATATGTCATACCCCTTCATCTACATTCTCTGCCCCCAGCTCTAGCCCCTGTCAATCACTGATTTGTTTTCTTTCCCCGTCATTTTGCCTTCTACAGAATCATATAAATGGAATCAGATAGTATGTACCTTCGAGTCTTCTTTCACTTAGCGTAATGCATTTGAGATTCATCCATGTCGTTGCATTTATCAGTAGTTTGTTTCTCTATATTGTCAAATAGTATTGTATTGTATGACTATGGTGCAATTTGTTTATCCATTCACCAGTTGACAGACATATGGGTTATGTCTAGTTTAGGATGATTATAAGTAAAACCACTATACACATTCACATCCAGTCATATGTTTTGTGTAAACATGTTTTTATTTCTTTGAGTAAACACTTAGAAGTAGGCTTTCTGGGATCTTAATTACAGCTCTTCACTGGAGTAAATGAAGAAATGAGCTACAAGGGCATAGGATAGGGATAACTAGTTACCAAAGAATAAACTCAAATTATCCCATGGGTATTGGCCATTACATAATAGCTTTATTCCAAATTCCTCATTTTAAATCTTGTTTCATCTGAATTGGGGCTGGAGGTAGCATCTGGAATTACAAGAACCTGGAGTATAAAACCTCTGTACCCTTCTAGCAAGTGTTCTTTCCTATAAGTGGAAGAATGAAAGCCTTGGAAAAAGCTAATATCCCTAGTTGATCACAAATTTTATTAATTCTTTAAAAATCCTTTCCTCATATATCTCTGTCTCTAAATCAACAGTAATGTTCTGAAAATAACCAAGCTACAGAGAATTGAAGTCTTAATACTAAAGGAAAAAATTAGTGCCTTCTAGAACTATGTGTTTCCACATTTCAAGTGGTGTAGGGTTAATCTCTCTTAATACCTCGGAGTATAAACTAAAGCACTGAGAACAGTATGTCATCTGCCTCAGGAATCATACTCACTAGAGGTGGGCTCCCACATCTTTCTCTTTGTAGAAAGTGGATTCACTTTGAATACTCAAGTGCTGACTTCTTATAACATGAATAATTAAATGTAGAATAGCAAGAGTTTCTTGAACCTAAATGCTAGAGAAATGGTTGATATATACTCTGCTCCAGGTCAACAGTTTATGCAAATTTACCATAATACAGAAGTCAGATAGATACAGAGGAGACTGAATTATTTGTTTTCATTTGTAGACTAACTGTTGTGTGTTTATATAATTTCTGAGTATATTTTAATGAGCAAAAGTAAATACAAAAATATGTGATTAATGATCTGAATGTCCTGAACACTGAAATGTATTAATGTCTCACACTACTGTCTTTCCAGAATATACCGGTTCCAACCCTAAAAGGTTTTGCGAAGGCTTTGGAGACCAACACACATGTGAAATATTTCAGTCTTGCAGCCACGCGGAGCAATGACCCTGTCGCTATTGTAAGTAAGCTGCTATTGATAATATTAGATTTATGACTACATGCCAGGGGCATATACAGTGTGTAATAGGTGCTGTCATATTTTAATCTCCAAATATTTTCTTTTAATTTCTAGGCTTTTGCTGATATGCTGAGAGTGAACAAAAATTTGAAAAGCTTAAATATGGAGTCCAACTTTATTACAGGAGCTGGGATTCTAGCACTAATTAATGCTTTAAGAGATAATGAAACCCTGGCAGAGCTCAAGATTGACAATCAGGTCAGTGCTACAGCAGTAACTTTGAGGAAACTACAGCCCACATGGCTGTGTAGGGCTTGGGGACTCGGGGCAGGTGGGAGGAGGGCTTTCAGGGAGCCATTTGGGAAGGTGGTGACACAAAAGGGAATGAGAAGGCATTTGAGGCATCTGGAATATTAACTTAATATTTTTAGTATAGGTTCTTAGTATATTCATAGAGTTTTGGAACCATCACCACTATCTAATTCCAGAACATTTTCATCACCCCACAAAGCAACTCCATATCCATTAGCAGTCACTCCCTATTCACCCCTCCCACCAGCCCCTGATAACTACTAACCTACTTTCTGTCACTATGTATTTGCCTATTCTGGACAATTTATATAAATAGAATTATGTAATATGTGGTCTTTTCTGCCTGCCTTCTTTCCCTTAGCAAAATGTTCTGGAGGTTCATCCATGTCATAGCATATATAAGTACTTATTCATCTTCATGGCTGAATAATATTCCATTACATTTGGGTTTCTACCTTTTGAATATTAGGAATAATGCTTCTGTGAACATTCATGTACCAGTTCTTATATGAACATACGTTTTCATTTTTCATGGGTATGTACCTAGGAATGGAGTTGCTCTGTCATGTGATAACTCTTATGTTTAACTTTTTGAGAATGGCCAACTTGTTTTCCACAGCAACTGCAACTCCACCATTTTACAGTCCCACTAGCTTATGTGAGGGTCCCAGTTTGTCCACATCCTTGCCTCCCTTGTCATTGCCTGTGTGTTTTTGATTAACAGTTATCCTGTGGGTATGAAGCAGTATCTCATTGTGGTAATCCACAACTTTTCAGTGTCTGTATGATATGTACTGAACTTTAAAATTTTGTTTCTCTTATGTATGTGTAAAAATTGGGAAAACTTTAAAAGACCAACAGAAATAGTAAGTACTTCAGTGTCTTAGTCTTGACTTACCTGGAAAAGCATTTTGATCTAGTTTATTAATACTGTTCTATATCTCTGATTATTCCAGAGGCAGCAGTTGGGGACGGCTGTAGAATTGGAAATTGCCAGGATGCTTGAGGAAAATACAAATATCCTTAAATTTGGATATCAGTTTACACAGCAGGGACCCCGAACCAGAGCAGCGGATGCTATAACAAAAAACAATGACTTAGGTAAGATATATGCAGTATCAAGTCAAATTTCCAAATTATACCATTAAGCTAATGTATTGGAGGAACTTTTTTTTTTTTTTTACTTTTAAAATAAATTTTAACAGAGATTATTTGGCCTTTGTTTCTAAAATCTATGGGGTCCTTTTTATACCGATTGAATCTGGTCAGTTTAAGTGAGGTTGTAGTGATTATTGGGTTGGTTAGTGGGTAAAATCTATTTCTCGTAACAATCATTTCACAACTTTAAGTAAACAAAGTTTCCTACAACAAACATTATAATAAATGCTTCTTATAACAAGTATTTTGTTCTCAACAAGTCACCACTTGGTGCTATCAAAGCAAAGACTTCAACATTACAGGAAAGGTTTTGCCCTTTTTCTCAAACAGGCCTAGAGAGAAATTCAGTCTTATAACATACAGAATAATTATAACTTGAACCCAAATTTTTATAGTCAATGGTATGTAAATGTTCGCTGTACTTACCAGTTTCCCTAACAGCTATTACTAGGCAGTTGGTCTTCTCACTGCACACATCTAGGTCAGGAGTCTCCCTTCCTTTCATGGTTCCTCTTGAACTGTTGAGGCTTATGGCTTCTGCTTGAAATAAATTTTCCAGCCAAAGCTGAATTAAAAAATAAGATGCTTATAATTTTGTTTCTGCACGTGTCTAAAAATCGACTCTTCTTTTAAGTTTGGTGTTTGTCACTGAGATATTTTAAAATATGCGTTTAGACAAGAATTAAAATAAAACTTCTCAAATGGAGTAACATTTCAAAGTAATGCAGTTGTTTTAAGCTTCAGCTGTATTTGAATTTGAATTCCTTAAAGGTTTCTGGAGCAGAAAAAATACAACTTCATTCCTTTAATTGAGATCACTGGGGAAAAAGTATTAGTTTGCAAAGTCATGCTAATTGTTTTACATTGGTTCACTAGTTGGCTTCTGTAGTTTCCTTCAGGTATTTAATTTTGCTTTTTAGAGTCATGTTTCTCAAGTCTGAACTTCACAAATAATTTGAGAACTTCAAGAACATAGATTCTTGGCTCTAAAAAAAGTTTTTACTTAGTAAGTTAGTTATACTTCATTGTGATTGTCTATTTTCAAAGACTTTTTTCAAGCTTTTTGAGGGCAGAGGCCATATGTATCTGTTGAATCCACAACTCTCTTAAAACTATGCCTGACAGTAGTAGGCACTTAATAAAGATTTATAAAGTGAATAAAGAAAGTGATAGAATTTGATTGCTGCTCAAAGTTTAATTTTCTCAGAATTAAATAGCAATAAACTTAAGCCAAAAGCATTCTCCATTTTTTCTGTCCTCTGAAACTACCTTAGCTATCTCAGGATCCTACCAACAGATTTGTAGCCCCAACCATCTCTGTCATCTGTGTCCCTCCCAGGAGGCAAGTGATCCCAGCAGCTGTTATACAGGAGAGCAGCACAGTGAGAGCCCATGTCACCCAACAACAAGGATGCCAACCTTTGCAAGGCCTTAGCAGTTGTGCTCTTCTGAGGAGTCTGTTGTGGCAGGCACTTTGCTCAGATTTCTTTAAGAAAAGAAGTGAGTAAGGGAGATTTTCGACAGATGGAAGATGAGGGACTAGGTGAAAACTATTTCCTAGGCTGCTTTATGTTGACATTGAGCAGTTGAGTAGCTGTGCATGGCCGTGTGTGTGTAGAGGGTGAGGAGGCCATGTTAAAGGAATCGTGATCTGACACAAAGCAGAACTGAGAGAAAGCAAACAGCTTTGTGCTGGTAGCTCTCTAGGTCACCTCCCTCCCATCTCATTCTCATTCTGATCCAAACTAGATTTTCAGGTATAAAATCTAGACTCAGGCATGAAATGAGAATAAGGACATTCCT
>NW_011888800.1:14975458-14977749 GCF_000151845.1 Pteropus vampyrus
AACAGGCCTAGAGAGAAATTCAGTCTTATAACATACAGAATAATTATAACTTGAACCCAAATTTTTATAGTCAATGGTATGTAAATGTTCGCTGTACTTACCAGTTTCCCTAACAGCTATTACTAGGCAGTTGGTCTTCTCACTGCACACATCTAGGTCAGGAGTCTCCCTTCCTTTCATGGTTCCTCTTGAACTGTTGAGGCTTATGGCTTCTGCTTGAAATAAATTTTCCAGCCAAAGCTGAATTAAAAAATAAGATGCTTATAATTTTGTTTCTGCACGTGTCTAAAAATCGACTCTTCTTTTAAGTTTGGTGTTTGTCACTGAGATATTTTAAAATATGCGTTTAGACAAGAATTAAAATAAAACTTCTCAAATGGAGTAACATTTCAAAGTAATGCAGTTGTTTTAAGCTTCAGCTGTATTTGAATTTGAATTCCTTAAAGGTTTCTGGAGCAGAAAAAATACAACTTCATTCCTTTAATTGAGATCACTGGGGAAAAAGTATTAGTTTGCAAAGTCATGCTAATTGTTTTACATTGGTTCACTAGTTGGCTTCTGTAGTTTCCTTCAGGTATTTAATTTTGCTTTTTAGAGTCATGTTTCTCAAGTCTGAACTTCACAAATAATTTGAGAACTTCAAGAACATAGATTCTTGGCTCTAAAAAAAGTTTTTACTTAGTAAGTTAGTTATACTTCATTGTGATTGTCTATTTTCAAAGACTTTTTTCAAGCTTTTTGAGGGCAGAGGCCATATGTATCTGTTGAATCCACAACTCTCTTAAAACTATGCCTGACAGTAGTAGGCACTTAATAAAGATTTATAAAGTGAATAAAGAAAGTGATAGAATTTGATTGCTGCTCAAAGTTTAATTTTCTCAGAATTAAATAGCAATAAACTTAAGCCAAAAGCATTCTCCATTTTTTCTGTCCTCTGAAACTACCTTAGCTATCTCAGGATCCTACCAACAGATTTGTAGCCCCAACCATCTCTGTCATCTGTGTCCCTCCCAGGAGGCAAGTGATCCCAGCAGCTGTTATACAGGAGAGCAGCACAGTGAGAGCCCATGTCACCCAACAACAAGGATGCCAACCTTTGCAAGGCCTTAGCAGTTGTGCTCTTCTGAGGAGTCTGTTGTGGCAGGCACTTTGCTCAGATTTCTATAAGAAAAGAAGTGAGTAAGGGAGATTTTCGACAGATGGAAGATGAGGGACTAGGTGAAAACTGTTTCCTAGGCTGCTTTATGTTGACATTGAGCAGTTGAGTAGCTGTGCATGGCCGTGTGTGCAGAGGGTGAGGAGGCCATGTTAAAGGAATCGTGATCTGACACAAAGCAGAACTGAGAGAAAGCAAACAGCTTTGTGCTGGTAGCTCTCTAGGTCACCTCCCTCCCATCTCATTCTCATTCTGATCCAAACTAGATTTTCAGGTATAAAATCTAGACTCAGGCATGAAATGAGAATAAGGACATTCCTAGAGTGGGGAATTGCATGGATAAAAGCTCAGATGTGGGAGCAAGTAAGTTATTTATATTCCGAGGACAGCCTGCAAAATTTGAGAACTGACTCTAATAGGAAGATGCTGCTTCCAGAATAAATTTTCAATATGTACTTGCTGCTTGAAGCTAACAATAAAAATGTGATGTCAGCAGGCTAAGAGGGAATGCTGGGAGAAGGCACTAAGATTACATGGTAAAAGACTTAGATTTCTTTGGATTTTATGTGGGAGGCATTCCAGAGCCATTATAGGCCACTGAATGCATGCTTAAAATGATAGTTCAAAAAAAATTCTTATTTTTAGAGTTAGAGATGATATGAGCTTAGTAGGACTTATTTGCAATTGACTGATCATGAAGTATTGAGAACTTATGTTAGTGCAGTGGATTTTGGAAAGAAATTGCCAAATAATTGGTAATGGGGCCAGATTTCCAAGCCTCTCATCTGGAGGCTGAACCAAGGAATTGCTGGAAGGTAATAGCTGGCACCAAGTGAGAAAGAGTCAGGAATGGCTCTGCTCCATCTTCTGCTGTGTTGTGCTCCCAGAACCCTTATCTTAATTTTTTTTTCAGCCCTATACTCTGATCTCTGCCTACAGATCAGTGTGGCAAGCCTGAAGACTTTGTTTTCTTAAATGCAGTCTAATATGTAGTCACTGGAAAGAGATATCAAAGAACAAGACTTGAAAGAAACTTGTACAGAATCTCTCAGTCATATAATTTTTCTTCACCTCGCAAATAGGGCTATAATCAAATCTTTAGTGTTCTGATTTCGATAATGTCATTCCCTTTCTC
>NW_011888800.1:14977799-14983202 GCF_000151845.1 Pteropus vampyrus
AAATCTAACTTAAACAGAGAAACTTACTGCTAAGAGTATCAAAACCAATAATGCGTAAATGCAAATCCTTTAACTATAAAAGCCAAATTGGCTTTCCTTACCCCAAAAAAGATGGCCTACCAGGGCCTCAGGACCATCCTTGTAACCCCGCTGTGGTAGGTGATAAAGCTGAGTATTCTTCATTAAATGTTTACTATGTTCTTAGTACTACACTAAGCAGCTTGTTGTGCCTTTAACTGCACAACCGTGAGGTACAGATATTATTGTCCTGTAACAGAATGAAAAGTTAACTTACTTGCCAGAGAGCGCATTACAAAAAAGTAACAACCATGATTTACACTGTATTTGTTGCTGACTCCGGATCCAGAACCTGTGCTTTTTGTCCTCTCTAAATAGTATGTGCCACAATGCTGATAGCTCTTGGCAAATGCTCTCTGGTGGCTGATAAGTGAGAGTGAAGGTAGCAAGATCCTGAAGTCGAAGACCTTGGCCTGCTACATCTGAGCACAACCTAGCGGGTTGGGATCACAAGTCCGTGAAGAAGCTGTGGTATACGAATCTCAGATATTTGCATTTTCCTACTCCATCAGCTGAACTAGTTGGCTGACTTCTTTGGCAGCCAGGTTTTAGGGTAGCCAGCTGTGACCTCACCATATGACCAAGGTCTCAGATTTTCATTACTTTGCGTATTTCGTTTTGTCAGAGCCCTGGGATACAAAAGAAGGAAACTTTGGAGAGCAGTAGCAAGTCAACTTTAAAAATGACAAAACTGTTTTTGGTATATTCTATCACAGACTAAGGAAATAGATTATAGTGCCTAATCAGAAGAGCATGCATATAGTTAATTTTAATACTTTCTAATTCCAACTGTTTGGGTGTCATTTCAAAATTTAACACAATAATTTCTTAATCATTTTTTTAATGGAGGTATAAACTTTTTTAATAAACAAATGAGACAGGCACCATGACTTGAATGTGATTGCTAATCATTGTTTTAGATTTCTAACATGGCTATGTAAACACAGGTAAGCTTAGGACATGCAGTTCTCATTTCGAAGCCCCTCATTTCCCAGCAGGTAAATAATAAGGATGAAGGATGTGAAATTTTTTATTTTAAAGGCCAGTTGAACCAGAAACAGACATTTCATTTTTGTATTACTATAATTGGATTATACAGAAATTTGTTTGTAATAAGTAAGTTATCACTGTACAAACTAACAGGGATTTTTAACATACTTTCTTTTATTTTTCACACAGTTCGCAAGAGACGAGTTGAAGGAGACCACCAGTAAGTCAGCCAAAGTATAACCTTTGGAGGACTTTGAAAGGTCACCAAGGGCTCCTGTTGGTGATATCAGATGTAAAATTTTCCTAGGTAGAAGGGAAAAGACTGGAAATCTTTCTTTTTTTAAACTACATGTATCTTTTCTTCTAGTTTAAGTTGTTACCAGTTTCAAGTTGTAAAATCAGTAGTAGGTGATATTTTATGTTTTAAAGCACTATTTCTACTTTCTGCTAAAATCAGTTTTAGCTTAATTAAATGGTTTATGATGGGTTAAAAAATACAATTATAAAAATGTTTAGGAAGTAATGGAGAATAAAACGACCAGTCTTTAAGGACCAATCTTTTTTAAATCAAAAAGGGACATTGCTGACATCAGAATTGCTGTTGCACCTTTTAGGTGCAAGGCACTTCAAAGCTTTCCTTATTCCAGGATATGGAGACTTTTCCAAATTTTAGAATACATGAACTTGGCAAGAATGTGCTTTTTGCTTCTATCAAAAAAGCACAATGCCAGAATTTTGAAACAGATGACTCAAAATTTAGTCATCTGTTGAGGAGTAAAAGCAGATCTCTAGGAAAAATGGTCTTCTGCACATTCCAGGTTACTGCACTTGTCTGATATGTCTTAGCAACACTTAAGAGTTTTCAAAGTATATAGCATTGTCTAAATTCATTATAGTTTTTCATTTTAATAATGTGCACAATATTAAATTTTTATTTTTTATTTTTTTGGGCATTATTAAATTTTTGTGAAAGCCCAGAGTAAAAAGCATCTGAGTAGGAAAGCTATCTTCTTCCCTGTAAAAGGCATACAGCCAACTCTTGGCCATTTAGGGTAAAGGCACAAAGAAAGCTGTTGTTAAACACACGAAATCAGAGATAATAAATATGGTGGAGGTTAAGTCTGAGGAGCATGAAAACGGTCATTTAATGGTTACTGTAAAGGAAATTAGAAACTGGCATGCATATAAATCAAGTGTCAAACAGTTTAGTGTGAATTTTCTATATGCAATGCACAGTTCCATAAATGGTATTTAATCACCACTCACTACAAATTTTCCAACCAGTAAGGAAAACTGTTCTTCGTAAATCTAATTTTTATTATGTTTCCTTTCATCTTACACTTTTTAGTCCATATTATGTAAAAGTAATTTCTCGTAATGAAAGTTGTCTTCATATTACTCAAAGTACCAAGGTGAACAATTGAACAGTGTGCTGTGGTGGGAAGACTGACTCCAGACCACCAGTGTAATAGAGGATTTAGAGCTGTATCCATGCCCTGGAAGGTGGTAGAGGCATTACAGCTGGCGAAGGCAGGGACAAAGGAATCTGAGTAATCCTGGCCTCAGAAATTCAGAGCTGGCTATGTCATATATAGGGAGATTTTTCTAAAGGGAAGAATCTCATTTCAGAGTCGCAGAGAAGTCTGTTGTTAACTTTTTTTTTTTTTTTTTTTAAATTTTTGAAATTGAGTTACAGAATGTCTGCTCCTTTAGCTTGGAGTGGACAGTTTATCCAATGAACTAGGCAGCTTCTTGTGTACTGTCATAATAAGCCTTCTTAACAGGTGTGTTTGTTTCTTTGAATTAGTATCCAGTATTTTAAAGGGGCCAAAGATTAACCTTGCACTATTCCCTTTCAGTCATAGGCTGCTGATTTTTTTAAAGTTAGCAAGTATCTCTCTCTCTCTTTCTCCTTTTCATATACTACTTTGGAAATGTACTTGATTTTACAGACTGCACTGTTCCAGCAGGGTAGGGAGCCAGCATGGAGCAGGTATATAAGGCTACCATTACACTTTTAGCAAGGCTGTCTTGCTTGCGCTGTCCTGTAAGTCAATGCATTGATAAGTATGTGTTCCTTTCCTCCCATAAGTTTTGTTGTTTTTTTTTTTAAACGTAGGTAGGCAAGACTTCACCTAGAATTGTGTATCATACTTATGGATAATATCATTTTCATTTACTATTTATCAAAATATGAAGTTGAGTGTTTTGCTTGTACCATTCCAGTTTTGAGCTACAATGCAATAATAGTTCATTATCTAATTGAAGAAAATATTAATTGAAGAAAATATTTCTTCATAAGTAACTTTAAAGATGAATATTCATCTGATTGAGTGCAGAAAAATCAACAATCATAATTACAAGGGAGAAAACTGATGTTTACTTTGATCTTTAAAAACCTGGCACCACTTAGCCTTTTAGTAACTTTTGGAATTTCTACACTGATCTAAAATTTTGTAATAGATTAGGGTTGATTTTAAAAATCGAGTGGTCTTGATTTTTAAACCAAAGATGTTCTAAGACCCTAAGTTTTATAGTCTAATCAGTTTAAACTTACCTGGTTTTCTAATCAAAGAATATTGTTTGCATTTTTAAATTACTGTTTTTTAAAAGTCTTTAACTTCCCATTTTATAAAATTTTATATCCATACTTGTCTGAAGTTCTAATTTTTCCAGTATGTCTACATGAAATTGTGTGTATTTTAAAAATCAATATTAATTACTAATATTGATATTACAAAAATGGATTTTGGTGCTATGTACTTGTAGCTAAAGCCTAGTAGAAGTGTAAAAGAAAGGTGAAATACATTTTCTAAGGGTGCCTGTTATTTAAAAGACCAAATAAACATTTGTGTTTAAAAAAAATTAGCAGATTGTTAGAGATTTCAAGAATTATCTTGATCATCAAATGGCAAATTCTTGTTATTTGAATGAAATAACCCACATATTTGTTTTATGCGGTAGGTGTTCTCTGGAAAAGTTACATGTAAATAGAACTTTGTAAATTGTTTTTCCATTGACAGTATCTGATGCGTTTTCATTTAAAAGGGCGATCTATGCTATTAAAAAAAATTAGAAAAAAATATGTTTTGAAAAAATGTTAGCCGTGTTCTATTGTACATTATATTTAACCCTTGCTGCCATTAAATAAGATGAAAAGATACTTGAGGTATCATAAAATCTTATATTTTTGGCTCTGCGTTCCCAGGGCTGCCTCACTTTTTCCTTATAAAATCAGGAACCACTGTTAACCTCCAAGAACATCTGAGGAGCATGCTTTTTCTGGAGTCCAGAGCAGCTTCTGTTCTCTGCAAGTTCAGTACTGTCCAACTTTGTTCTTTCATATAATGCCACCTCATTTAAAATGTTTCTCCCAGTTTTATTGAGATATAATTGACATTTAACATGTTAGAAGGTGCACAACATAATTATTTAGTATATGAATATATTAACAAAATGACTACCACGATAACATCCATCACTTCACATAGTTAAAAAAATGTTTAAAATCTACCCTCTTGGCAATTACAGTACAGTATTGCTAGCAATAGTCGTGTCTTGTCCAGGGTTTATTCATTGTATAACTGAAAGTTTGTACCTTTTAACCACCTTCACCCATTTACCTTACCCCATCCCTTGCCTCTGACAACTACCAATCTGTTCTCTGTTTCTAAGAGTTCATTTTTTTTTAGATTCCACATGTGAGATCATACAGTATTTGTCTCTGTCTGACATATTTTACTTAGCATAATGCTCTCAAGGCCACTTCACTTTTGAATAGTATTACCTGAAGACATGGCGTCCTCGAGAACCTAGTACATGGATGTACCAGAGCAACTCCTGTTGCTGCCCTCAGACAAGGGCACTTTTTAGATTTGTCTGCTTAAGAATTGTTTTTAAAAAAACTGGCACATATGCATATGTATGCACACACACACATTGCACAAAAACCGTTTTTTAAATTTCAAATAAATGCCCCGTTTATATTTTTCAGTCTTTTGGATGAATTATATTTGGTTTTAGTTTTGTTTAAAAGCTTGAAAATTACCTTTGTAGCAATACATCATTCTTTGTCACATTAAATAGGTATTTAAATACATTTTTAATACTAAGATATCCAAAATGCTGTAGATGCTTTTTTCAATTTTTATCAATATAAAAGCAGTATATTTTAAAATAATGTCTAAATATTACAAAATATTATTAACCTGGTTCATAATGGCACAGTAAAGTTTCTTTTGACGAACATGTACTATAGGCATTTAGAATTTACCACTTCATACTGGGATAAATAATTTCAATAAAGTTTATCAAATATCCTGTAGACTTGGACTT
>NW_011888800.1:14983252-14988374 GCF_000151845.1 Pteropus vampyrus
ACCTTACCCCATCCCTTGCCTCTGACAACTACCAATCTGTTCTCTGTTTCTAAGAGTTCATTTTTTTTTAGATTCCACATGTGAGATCATACAGTATTTGTCTCTGTCTGACATATTTTACTTAGCATAATGCTCTCAAGGCCACTTCACTTTTGAATAGTATTACCTGAAGACATGGCGTCCTCGAGAACCTAGTACATGGATGTACCAGAGCAACTCCTGTTGCTGCCCTCAGACAAGGGCACTTTTTAGATTTGTCTGCTTAAGAATTGTTTTTAAAAAAACTGGCACATATGCATATGTATGCACACACACACATTGCACAAAAACCGTTTTTTAAATTTCAAATAAATGCCCCGTTTATATTTTTCAGTCTTTTGGATGAATTATATTTGGTTTTAGTTTTGTTTAAAAGCTTGAAAATTACCTTTGTAGCAATACATCATTCTTTGTCACATTAAATAGGTATTTAAATACATTTTTAATACTAAGATATCCAAAATGCTGTAGATGCTTTTTTCAATTTTTATCAATATAAAAGCAGTATATTTTAAAATAATGTCTAAATATTACAAAATATTATTAACCTGGTTCATAATGGCACAGTAAAGATTCTTTTGACGAACATGTACTATAGGCATTTAGAATTTACCACTTCATACTGGGATAAATAATTTCAATAAAGTTTATCAAATATCCTGTAGACTTGGACTTTTTGAAAATCCCTTTAATTCAGATGTTTTAAAGTTCATGCCTTACACACCTCTTCAAGAGCAAGCTTATTAATTTTCCTAAAAATAGTAACTTCATATGGTTCGATCTAATACCATTAGTACTCGGTGAGGTCTGTCCATAAAACTGAATTGAGTTGACAGATGTGAAGAAACAGGGTCCTATGATACAGTGCATTCTGGACCTGACTGGCAATCAATCCCGCTAAAAAAAAGTAGAGATTATTTTTACAGTAAAGACGTCAGTCACCTATATCCACCAACCAAAAGAGTAAATCAGTGAAACTTGTAATAGGTTTGAGGAAACTTTTAGGGATGTGTCAGTTTAATAGAAAAATGTTCATAGTTCTGAAACTTAGGGGAATAAAGAAATTCCCCTTGAATTTTTAATGTTGGCTGGCCTTCTGAGTGTAGCTGTTGGGTTACGTTCACTTAGAGGAAGCTTCGGTGCCAGTCTCCTTGGCAAGTTGAGTTGTCGGGTAACTTTAGCTCCTTGCAAATCCAAGTGGATGTGCCAAGAACTGTGGCCATGGGGAGACAGCACCTTCATGCTTAGCCAGTAGCACCCTGCTCTTTTATGTACCAGATAACGGGTGGCCAGCCACATGTGGGTCCAGAATCACCAAACAACTTTTGTCCTTCAGATGTTAAGCTTTCCTGCATGTCTGCAAAGGTTGAGGCCCCAGAAATCCCAGCCTGACTCCCTCCCTCCAGTCGTTTACAGACATAGCAGAGCCTTAAGGCCAGCCCTTATAAAGAATAGGTGGCCTGAGTGACATCAGACACCATTGTTTCGCTCCTTAAATTTACAAGTCAAACAGTGATAACTCCACCAAGGATCATCTGCTCGACACATAAACATGCCTGAAAGACCATGCACTGGGACTTCTGGGTATATTAGAATGAGTAGAAGAACTGGTACTGATGGAAGGACAGAGACAGACAGTGGCCACAGATGCAGTTCAGTGCCCATTATGGCTCATGGCTCCAGCAACCACAGTAGCCATGGAGAATTTGAGCTGCAGCCTTCACACTATAGTCTGGAGCCTAAAAGAGGCAGAAGCAGTTTCCTGAAGACATCTCTCTTCCTCTCTCCCCATCTTGGCACAGCCAGGTAGAAGTGGCTAGGAAGCTTTAAACAAAACATTGGTGCTAATTTACAATAGCCAAAATAGGGAAGCAACCTGAATGCCCATCAACAGATGATTGGATAAAGAAGTTACGGTTCACATACACAATAGAATATTACTCAGCCATTAAAAAAAAATGAAATCTTACCATTTGCAACAACATAGATGGCTGCAAATGGTTATTATGCTGAGTGAAAT
The DNA here is from genome assembly GCF_000151845.1 of Pteropus vampyrus. Taxonomy (NCBI): domain Eukaryota; kingdom Metazoa; phylum Chordata; class Mammalia; order Chiroptera; family Pteropodidae; genus Pteropus; species Pteropus vampyrus. The sequence goes on from NW_011888800.1 coordinate 14,985,312, forward strand.
AAGTCAGAAAGAAATACCATATGATTTTGATACGTAAAACCTAAGGAACAAAACAAACTGATCAAAAACACAAATATATAGAGGACGATCTAGTGCCGGCCAGAAGGGGAGTGGGGTGGGGTTGGAGAGCTGGGAGAAAGGGGGCATGAAGGGTTAAAGAAGTACAAATTCATAATTGATAGATGGTCATGGGGATGGGGAGTTTATAAACTATATAAATGTGTAGCCAATGTACTGTGCACGTGAAACCAATAATAAAATTAAAAAAAAAAAAAACTGGTGTCAACTGCCATTACTGGAAGCGGGAGTGGAGCCGCGAGACTATGAACTTGACTTTCCTGCCCCACACTCCCCAGCTGAGCCCAGTGAAGAAAACGGGTAAGCTTTAAACAACAGCAGTACCAATAGCCTTTGCTGGGGACTGGGAGGGGCAGGTAGGGCCAGGGAATTGGGGACTTAATTCCCCTGCCCCACACACCCTGGCAAAGCCTGGTCTAAAAAGCCAAGATGTTCCAAGCTCAGCAAAAAGAAAGTACCCCATCAACCTGCTGAATTGGCAAGAGCAAAATAGTATCTGAACAAAATAGTACCTAAAATGGGCAGGCAGAGCAACAATCCATCAAATACTATTAACAACCAAGGTAACTTAGGAGCAGAGAAAGAAAATGACAAGGCTCCAGAAACCAAACTCAAAGTCATGAATGATATTTAAATGACAAAGATTGCAGTTAGGAAGAAGTTCAATGATATACAAGAAAACTTAGGAACTGGCAGTTCAGTGAGCTCAGGAATAAAATTGAAACTATGAAAAAGAACCAAACAAATTCTGGGACATAAAAATATATGTACACTTATGTTCATTGCAGCATTATTCACAGTGGCCAATACATGGAAACAGCCTAAGTGTCCACAACTGAAGTGTCCCTTGATGGATGACTAGATAAAGAAGGTGTGATATATATAATGGAATACTACCTAGCTTTAAAAAAAAGGATGAAGTATTGTCATCTGCCACATTGTGGATGGATCTTGAGAGTATTGTGCTAAGTGAAAAGAACAAGAACCACATGATTTCACTCGTGAGATATAAAACAAAGCAACAAATGAATAAAAAAACAAGCTCATAGTTACAGACAGCAGAATGGTGGTTACCAGAGAAGGGTGAGGGGACGATGAAGAAGGTAAAAAAGATCAAATATATGGTGATGGAAGGAAAATAGACTTCAAGTGGTGAGCACACTATATAGTATACAGATGTTGTATTAAAAAAAATGTATACCTGAAACATCAACCAATGTCATCCCAATAAATTTAATTTTTAAAAATTTGGAGAGAAAAAAGAATAGCTGACCTTAGAATTTAATTGTAATGTTCTAGATGAGTCTCTAACTTGCCTTTCAAGAGCTAGTGCTGATGATTATGGAAGTGTTTACTACACATCCATGAAATTATGCTTTAAAAGTATAAAAAGGAGGGAAATATGTAAATCCAATTTTTCTGCATGATGAGATGATGGGCCATTCTTCGACCCTTTCTATTTAACATTTAAAACATTTTACAGAACATATCTAACTAGTATTCAATTCTCAGAGATAAATATAAACATTAAATCATGAAGGATTTACACGGTCAAGTCCAAACACCACTGTATTGAGGAAACCAACTTCAGAGAAGTAACTTGCCCAAGAAAATACCGATGGTTCAATAACATTAGGTAACCTATCACATTCCAGCTACTGCACCAGTCACAAAGTCAGAAGTTAAATATAGTGTTTTGTTTCCCACTGCTCTTTTCTCTAAACCTGTGGTGGCTGTTTATCTCAGGTATGTACTTTAGGTGTCTTTCTCCATAAGGTCAGTAATGTACTGTGGTGGTTGTACATAGAAGGTCCTGTCTCAAAAACGCTGATTTCTTCTACTTGGGAAGAAAAGGCTTTGGAAAGCAGTCTTAAGTTCTTTAAACCCCAACCTCCACCTCTGTAAAATGAAAATAATAGCCCCAGCCCTTCAGGTCGTTCTGATTAGAATTGGTAAGGCCGCTATAGCACCTGGCAAAGCACCCAGTGTCCAGTAAGCCCTCCCATGCTGAACCTGCTCTTCCAAGAGCGGTCATGCAGTGTGGTCAATGGAAAGTTAGCACCATGCCAACAGAGACAACAGAGCACGGAAGGGCCCCAAACCCAGCTAGGCAGGTCAGGGAGGGCATCTCGAAAGAGGTGATACTGGAGCTAAACCTAAGCTCACCTCTGGGCTGAGCCAGGAAACAGGGTGGGGCAGAACAGCAGGAAAGCATGAAAACCTAAGACCCAAAGCAAACAGAAACTTATTGTTTGGGAAAGATGGATTTTCTAAAGTCACAGACTTGCTTCTGAACATTTTTTATTCACAACTAATATTATTCAAAAACAATCCATTTCAATTAAAACAAGTCTTTTTATCTTTGTTTTAAAACAAACTGTTGAAAACAATACAATGGGTGAACCTTTCATACTTCTGTCATCCTCTTCCTCTTCTCTCCCTGCTTTCCTATTTCTGGAGGGTTTACCTCCTGAAAAGATAGGAGAAGTAAGAGGTAAAATTCAATATCAGATGTTCCTGGAAATTTTCTCTAATGCAGTTCTGAGCTGACAGTGGGGGAGGCAGCCCTTCACCTTAGAACTCAACCCACCATTGGCGATCTGAGTGCAGACACTGTCTCTAGCAGATGAGGCAGTGGGAAGCCAGGCTTCCTGGGCAGCAGTCAGGGCTGGAGGGACACTTCCTTCTCACTATATACTGACTGAGATCTCTGATTATTCTTGAAATACATTCCTCTCCCTTAGTATTTCACTTTCTGTGTGTAAAATTCAGTATTTTACAGCTTGTTGATTTTTAAAAAGGACTACTTGTGTTTTATGTGCTTTTTCAGTATGCTTTTAAAGTTTTAAATATATACATTTTTATATGAAAAATGAACACCTCACACAAGTGACCAATGTTTAATTGAACATTTCTGTTACTGTTATGTTTACTACTATCCAGAACCTGGAGTGGAACATATTAAGTGTTCAGAAAACATTGAAG
>NW_011888800.1:14988424-15028573 GCF_000151845.1 Pteropus vampyrus
AGGTGTCTTTCTCCATAAGGTCAGTAATGTACTGTGGTGGTTGTACATAGAAGGTCCTGTCTCAAAAACGCTGATTTCTTCTACTTGGGAAGAAAAGGCTTTGGAAAGCAGTCTTAAGTTCTTTAAACCCCAACCTCCACCTCTGTAAAATGAAAATAATAGCCCCAGCCCTTCAGGTCGTTCTGATTAGAATTGGTAAGGCCGCTATAGCACCTGGCAAAGTACCCAGTGTCCAGTAAGCCCTCCCATGCTGAACCTGCTCTTCCAAGAGCGGTCATGCAGTGTGGTCAATGGAAAGTTAGCACCATGCCAACAGAGACAACAGAGCACGGAAGGGCCCCAAACCCAGCTAGGCAGGTCAGGGAGGGCATCTCGAAAGAGGTGATACTGGAGCTAAACCTAAGCTCACCTCTGGGCTGAGCCAGGAAACAGGGTGGGGCAGAACAGCAGGAAAGCATGAAAACCTAAGACCCAAAGCAAACAGAAACTTATTGTTTGGGAAAGATGGATTTTCTAAAGTCACAGACTTGCTTCTGAACATTTTTTATTCACAACTAATATTATTCAAAAACAATCCATTTCAATTAAAACAAGTCTTTTTATCTTTGTTTTAAAACAAACTGTTGAAAACAATACAATGGGTGAACCTTTCATACTTCTGTCATCCTCTTCCTCTTCTCTCCCTGCTTTCCTATTTCTGGAGGGTTTACCTCCTGAAAAGATAGGAGAAGTAAGAGGTAAAATTCAATATCAGATGTTCCTGGAAATTTTCTCTAATGCAGTTCTGAGCTGACAGTGGGGGAGGCAGCCCTTCACCTTAGAACTCAACCCACCATTGGCGATCTGAGTGCAGACACTGTCTCTAGCAGATGAGGCAGTGGGAAGCCAGGCCTCCTGGGCAGCAGTCAGGGCTGGAGGGACACTTCCTTCTCACTATATACTGACTGAGATCTCTGATTATTCTTGAAATACATTCCTCTCCCTTAGTATTTCACTTTCTGTGTGTAAAATTCAGTATTTTACAGCTTGTTGATTTTTAAAAAGGACTACTTGTGTTTTATGTGCTTTTTCAGTATGCTTTTAAAGTTTTAAATATATACATTTTTATATGAAAAATGAACACCTCACACAAGTGACCAATGTTTAATTGAACATTTCTGTTACTGTTATGTTTACTACTATCCAGAACCTGGAGTGGAACATATTAAGTGTTCAGAAAACATTGAAGGAATTAATATGGCTTATGGGTAGTAACAGTAATTCATTTGTATAGTTAAGACTTAAAATTTCTTTGCACTTGTGATCTTATAAGTGGAAAAGGAAAATTAACAGGAAAAGATTTTATTAACAAGGAAATGAAATAACCCTCCTCTACCATTATACCCAAATGAAAAAGACACCCAGTTACCTCAATGAACATGGTAGAGGCCTTGCTCTCCCCGGCTCAACCTATTCTTAGTTCTCCAGTTGAGACTTGGTGTGTCTAAGGGCCCTGCATCGTTCTCACAGGACTTTCCATCTCCCTGGCATCCCCCACCCTATCCAGTGTGCCCTGCAAGCTAACACTCTTCTACACCCAGCAAGAAGTCTCTGAGCAGACTTCCAACAGCCACCTATCAGAGGTATCAAACCCTCCTCTGGGCCACTCCTCGTCCTGTTACTGCACTGATCTCACTGAGTTTCAGTGAAGTGTATAGACATCTATTGTGCTCCTGGGCTGTGAACTCCTCTTCAGAAGTTGGCTCCTGAGTACAGGGCAGTCCCCTTAGAATTAAATTTGCTTTTACCTCATCACTGGTAAGTTGCTTTGCTCTCAGTAATCTTTGAGACTTAGTTTCTTCTGATCCTTCATCACTGTCTGAAGAATAGATTCTGGCCTGTTCCTCTGAAAGCAAAAGAATTCTAGGCATGAGACTGACCTTCCAAGATGAAGACCCATTTGTTCCTGAATTTTTCTTCTGTTGTACATTTTTTCTTGAAGAGCCAACAATTTTAAGTTTTGATGAGAAGGTATATACATATATACCTTTCAGACATGCTGAAATGACTTAGATTTGAGAAGTTTTGTGCTCAGAGAGATTGATCACTTTTAAATACCCAAGAGGCTTTAAGCACACATTTTTAAAATGTACAAAGTTTATTTGGGTCCTTAACTATATAAGCAGGCAAACTGCCTATTATACATTTTCCTCCAGGACATAAATGATTTCATTGATTTTCTTTATTTTGGGGGTGGCTTATTTTCCCAGCTAAGCTTTTCTGTGGGAAAGTGGGCCTAACAAAAACAAAAATAAGATGCTTTGTACTGCTGTCCTAAGTAATAGCAGAACAGGGAGTAAGCGCTCACCAGGGCAGAAACGGGTCCCGTGGCTCTGAGATGAAGTACTACCTCTGCACCCCACTCACTTCCCAGTTCCCCCTGGTACTTACTTTTAATGACTTCATGGCTCTCCTCATCATCATCACTGCTGGGGTCCTTGTAGGGGGTTCTCAGCCCCCGCTGGTTCTGCTTCTCCCGTAGATGGACTGTCCCCCTGTGAGTAGAAGACCTCAAACGTTCTTCTTCCTTCTGTAAAGAAGCAAATAAACTCTTTAACTTAAAAATTAACTACTTTTGCACCCACTTGAACCTACTTTTACTATATTTACTATATCCTCAGATTACCGTTCTCTCTATTCTACACGTGTTACCACAGTGATCGTCTTGTTTGGTTCTAAAAAGTGAAGGCAACACAAGGGCAAAGAGGCAGAAGGCTCCCTCACACTAACCACTGATCAGAACTGGCACTGGTACGTCCTTGGGAGCTGCAGCGTCCCCTGTGCTGCCAGTCAGAGCCCAGAGAGCAGCGACCAGCCTGAGCAATAGCCACGTCCAGCAGACGCCTAAGGGAGGCTGTTTCTATTCACCCCTAAGATAGACACCTGACTTTCCCAGACCATCACAGTGCCCAGATAGTCCTGCATGGTCCCCTCAAACCAGAGAGCTCCCCACTGCCCCTGATGACAAGATGTTGGGGGGAGCTCCTGAGCCCCAAAGTAGAGCTTTCATTCCCTTCCATCTGCCTGTCATTCCACATATTGGGGTTCACAAAGCAGGGCCAGTGTCCAATAAGTCGGGGATGTCCTTTTGACCTTCCTATATCACTATCTGGCTAACACAATTTTGTGATATCTGTCAAAGGCTAAATTTCTTAATCAGTTTTCCTCTGAAATCTCATAGATGGGAGAGAGAGCACCTGATTGTCTGGTTTGCTATATCTCACCAGCAGCCGTCGACATTACTCTCATTAACCACACACTTAGAAGGTGAAGCTGGTTCCCTGATAACTGCAAGAAATAAACTAGCTGTGGCAATAAATGGTGAATTAATATTCCGAAAACACAGCTCAATACCCACTCCCCCCGCCGCCCAAAAAAAGAATAAAGCACAGCCAACATACCTTAATCTTCTCTGTGCGTTGGCATTCAGGATCACAACCAGCTATTGGTAAGATTCTAATCTTCTGTGTCCCAGAGCATCTATTAGCAAGTGGCAGGGTCATCTTTCTATGTGTGGCACAGTCTATAGAGTGAGGTCTGCCGAAAAATGGACAAATATGTCTGTTTGTTACAAGCATTTCGAGATGATCAGAAAGCACGACCGGCTATGGACAATGACCACTTCCCCTTGAGCAGAGTAGGGAGGCAGGCCCATGGCTTCAGGTATTTCTGAACGTCCTTCATTCTCTGGATCCCCAAGAAGTTCCTCCCTTTGATCCACCTTCTGGGAAAAGCTAATGGGGTGAAATGAGAGTGGAATGGAAGAAGAGGCCTGCAGCATGGTCAAGGGCTTTTATAAAGAAAACCTCTGACTACAATCCTAGAAGAAATATGAAATCTGGTTCCATGAGGGAGGAGAGAGCCTGGATGGCACAATTTAAAACCTGAAGATGAATCCCTCCATCTGAATAAAATTGGAAAAAAATCAAAGCAAGGAGGCAGGTCATAGTAGCAGGGGGGCGACCTCATGATAGCTCAGGGGGATAATAAGAGAATGGGGCCTTGGAGCAGAAAGCAATGCATTCCTGACTAAAGGAAGGCAGATTTTAAGTACTTCAGAGAAAAGAAAGGATGATTCTTAGGAGAGTCTCTCTGAAGGAAAGCATGGCTGTAGAGAGATGGAACATAAGGAATGAAATTGTGCTGGGCAATCAAATATTATCCCAGTGTGGATGGATCATGGGCACAATGAAAAACCAGCATGCTGCAGAATTCTTTGCCTTGTAGGATGCCATTGGAGAAGAGAGCATTTAGAGATTGGATCTGAACAACGTTTATTGTCAGGTCTCTACACTACATGATATATATTATTTGACAATCGATATAATATCCCTCAGAGGTAGATGTTATTAACTCTTTATAGATAAGGAAGCTAAAAATTAGTGAGCTGAGACTCTTCCTCAAGTTTACACAGAAGTGAAACATGACCTCAGAGCTGTCTCTTTCAGTCTAAAACAGCAACAGATTTATCAAGTATAATTGACATACCATAAAATTCACTCACTCTAATAAACAATTAAACAATTTTTTAACTGACAAAGTTGTGCTACCATTACCATAATCTGATTTTAGAACTTTTTCATAACTTTCTAAGAAAAATCTTGTGTGCAATATTAGAGTCTTAAGTGCTCCCTCTCAAGGACAGCCACATGAAGGACAACAGGGCTGTGTCCTTCAGAGGGAAGATGTGGGGAGTGGACTGCAGCACCCAGAGAAAGGGCTGCAGCACAGATGTGCACAGCACTGAGCATCTGTCTGCTTGGGGTCAGGCAGCGACCTGTCACACCATCTAGCTCTTCCCCTTTCCTCTACTTAAATGCACACAACCAAAGTTCTCATGATCTGCTAGCTTCCCAGGTAAATTTCAGTAAAGGGAAAGGATGTGCAGAGCAGCTCAGGCAAGTCTTCTAGGCCTCTTATGAGGTGCACTGATCAAAGTGAATCAACACACCACTCTTCTGGTTTATATAGCAGTCTCATGGTATGATAACGTGAAGTGGCTTCCTGAGAAATAGCATCTTGCAGTAAAGGTGAAAACTAGTATGGGAACCAGACCACGGTCCTTGGTGAAGTGCACCTCAAAAGTATGTCATCAGGGCTGAGTCAGGCTTTAGGCACAACCTCTCAACCTGTTGCTCTTTAACTGCAAATAACAATATCAATAGTTACCTAAAGGTGAGTTTGGATTTAAAGACGGCTTGTCCCTGTAGACCAGTGTCTTCTCTAACAAACAGGTGGTTAAGGTTGCCCTGCATTGGGGCTTTGTAGACATCGAACACTTCACTGCCTAAGTGCAGGGACAGGCTGGAAACGAGAAATAGCTCAGTTATCAGAGTGGCTAGTAAACCAATCGTACAACTTACATTCTACCCTGTTAGCATCACTCAAAATGCCACGGAATTACATGGCCCTGTCCTCATACTGAATTCCTAAGAAAAACAAAGGCAATATACCATAAATAACTAACCCACGTCCTTTCGAAGTAAAAGGTGGTAAAAATTCATCCTCCCTTCAATTTGAAATATAATTGTTTTGTTGTTTTCCCAATCTCTACCACTTCATTAGTAAAACAGAAACAATTTTTCAAAAACATCAATGTATAATGTCTAATAGCTCACACCTGGGGGCTAACATTAGGCCACACCTCAATATGTAGATACTATGAATTTAATCGTACCTTGGTCCATTTCTAAAGTCTCCCACCAGTGCAGCAGGGTAACTGCAATTCTATTTATTTCTCTCAGTTTTCCCAGGTAGTGTCAGAGGCCTAGAGTTTGTTCACTGTTTAATGAAAGATGACCCCAAAATGAGGTCCTACACAATAACCTCACACTCATCTTCAGGCATTTTGCGCTCACCTTCCATCTGACCACTTGACTATCCGAGCATTGCTTTCTTTAATTTTATTTCCTTCTTTATCCCGGCGTACCCTCCATCGTATGGTATTTTCTACCTGGCTCAAAACACGAAGGTGTTAGAAAACCAGTGTGATGAACCGTGTGTTCTGTTTTTTTCAAGTGACTTATAATCATGTGCCAAGAAATCATAAGGAGCTTATCAAAAAATAGCTGATTAGGCCACACTGAAACCCTCCTGCTACAAATACCTAAAGATATGGGTTAAACTGACCAGATGTTTTGTTTAAATCTTTTCTGAGCCCCAGTTCATAGCAGTGGAAGCAGAAGCTAAATACGATGCAGGATGGAGATGTTATCATACACATAAAGAGCTCCAAGGGGAAGAGGATTAGGCTTTGGGTCCACGTGAGATAGGCAGCTAAAACTGAGACCTCTGCCTATTGCAGGGCCACTTGAAGGGCTATGGAACCCAATGAAAGAAGAACTAAAAAAGTATCCATCAGTCTATGGCCATGCCACCCTGAACAAGCCCGATCCCATCTGATCTCAGAAGCTAAGCAGGGTCGGGCCTGGTTAGTACTTGGATGGGAGACCACCTAGGAAGACTAGGTGCTGTAGGCATAAAAAATTTAAAAAAATTAAAAAAGGGTTTGTAAGCTGACAAGGTCCTTGCAATCTGTGAAGTCAACCAAGAGTTGCCTCGTCTAAAAAAAACAAAATAAATAAAAAGTGCCCATTAGCCTAATAAGACAAGGAAGCTCTGAGCATTACATTAATTTTTTCTAAAGAATATACGATTAGATAATTAACAAATTTAAACCTGAGATTTGTGCTTTGCCCTATTTTTTAGTTCAAATTTACCCTACCCATCTGGTAGGGAACTCCAAATCACAAAAGTAGCATACAAATGGATCCTTTCCACTGCAACCACGGAGGTCTTAGCAGAAGCACGCATGAAACCCCATTTAAAAAGACATCCTTGTGAGAGCAATAGTAGTACTTTGCCATCCCAGGCCATCTCTAGAGGAAATACCTAATGCCAAGGCTTCTTTTTGTGCATAATCTGAATTTCCATAATGAGCCTGAGATATTTCTATTGAAGGAAGTTGCTAGGATCTAAGCACTATAAAATGTGCAGGCAGTTCCATGTACCTAGCGATGCCATTATCCTGAAGGAAGCAACTAACAATTTTCAAGAATTTTAATCTTTTCTTCTGTTGAAAAATTACAATTGCAAATAAAAGGTTAGAAAAGTGACAATTCTACAGCCTTAAAAAAAGTTTATGTACCTTCTCTGCTAAAAATGTTCTAAAAAGACATTAATTCCTTGTCCTAAACAGGTATTTGTTGATTGAACAGTACACACAAAAGATCATTTCATAAGCTCAAGTTTCACTCAAGTTATTAACCCTGTGTTTTACTTTATAAAAGAAAAAACTTAAAAAATAAAAGAGGAATAAAGTGGAATAATACCTTTAATTTTAACCTGGTTCTGTCTTCCTCGTCAAGCACTTTCTCATCTTCAAATTCATCTTCATAATACTGAGGATCAAAAGGTCTAAAAATTGTTTTTTTAATGTATTAGTCCTATTTAGTAATAAATATGATTAATACTATAAAATAATAATCTTTATAATATGTACCAATATGTTAAAAATCAGACAAATCACTTCATGTAAAAATTTCAAGGAAATATGCAAATTACTATACTTTCTTGAAATTTGATTTCAAAACACATTACACGAAATAAAATCCAAATATGACTAATAATTCAAAGTCTCCTTTGATAAAATATGTCTTCTAAAGTATAGGTGACACATGATCTGTCTTCCCATTTTTTTTTGAGAAAAATGTCATGCTTAATTGCACAAGAGCTTGCACTAGTGCACCTTTGTGAATAATATAAATCAGCACTATTTTGTTGTCCAGAATCACTTTCTTTTCTAGATGCATGTTGGCTTTTGCACTGAACATTTGTAATTTCTCCGGCAAACTTTTTCACTCCCATTTTCTGATTTTTAATCTTTACACTAGTAAAAAATACTTTATCAGCTGTGGTCTGTTTATAAGAAAGTGTCAAAATCCTAGAAGAATTATTAGCATTAAAACTCTCTTACACCAGTAATTCATCATTTTTCTACCACAGCACATCCTAAACTTAGTTTTTCAGAATTACATGAGAATTTGCCCATCTTTGTGATTAGCTAACTCATGATTAAATAAGAAAAAATATTTACAGTCTACATATTTTTATTCAATATCTTGAGAAAAAGAAATTTTAATTACTCCTCTTACTTGGGTTCTATGATGAGAAATTTGGGTAGCTTAACAAAATACAATTCATTTCCTAAATCAGAGTTGATACTGGGAATATCTACTTCCATTTTGGAGTCAGAAATTGGTTCTTTTTCCTGCTGGTCCCGAGGCAATCCACGTTCAACCTAAGAGAAGAATCAGAATGTGAGAGCTTGAAGTGACATTAGAAATACTTTAGCTCTCCTCTGCACTAGGCAGATGCAAGTTTGACAGGAAGTAAATTTAGACACCAGTTTAGGGATAAAGCAGTCCCCAACCCCTCCAGGTCTCTCCCTAAAATTTTATCCTCTCTCCCCAACAATAAAAACAGCAAAAAACCCACCAGAGAAAACAAGAGCTGTTAGCCTGCATTACCTGGAAAAAAATGTGTGTGTGTGTGTGTGTGTGTGTGTGTGTGTATTTTTTGTAGCAGTATTACTTTATATTTTATTTAACAGACATTTACATAACATTTACTAATGCTAAGATTCTTCTAAGCACTTGAAAATATTTTTTTTTATTTAAAAGTTTTTTGATTAAAGTATAGTTGGCATACAATAGTATATTAGTTTCAGGTGTACAGCATAGTGATTCAACATTTATATACCTTATGTGATCACCACACTGTCTAGTTACCGTCTGTCACCATGCAGTTATTACAATATTATTGACAATATTCCCTGTGCTATGCACTACATACATCTCCATGACTTATTCATTAATAGATACCAACCTTATTAATAAATGACCTATGAAGTATGTGCTATTATCCTAATTTTAGAGATGAGTAAAGTGAGACACAAAAAGATTAAGTCACTCACTCATAGTCATACTAATAAGCAGCAGAGTTGGGACTCAGTCTACTCTTTTTTTTTTTAATTAATTTATTTTTTATGGTAACATTGGTTAACAAAATCTGGTAAGTTTCAGCTGTACATTTTAACAGTAAGACATATATATATTTATTTGTGTGTTCACTTCCTATAGTTAGATTTCTTTCTGTCACCACATATTTGACCCCTTTTACCCCATCTACCTCCTTCCTCCCCCAAAAATGTGTATTTTGCTGGCATATCTAGTTTGAACATGATATTTAGCAACAGAAGCAACAGAAGTATGAAATTATACAACTCCTCAAGGCTAAGTAACTATTAAAATCAGAGAAGAATGTCAAATAGCACACACTTCTTGGTGCAGGTCTGAAGAACTTCAAATAAAACGTTTTCAAATTTTGAGTCCTCGCCATCTAGCCCCTAAAGTTTGAGATCAACCTCACTCTGAGCAGTTCCTTTTATGCCCTCTAATACCCAGAAAATTTCAATATCGCTAAGAAAGTCACCCATTCATCAGATGTTTCAGACTGCTCCTCAGTTATCCATGTCCTCTCTTCACATGAGAAAGTCAGACCCATCAACCTCTGAACAATGGGACCAGTAGAGAGTAGTGATTGTACTTACAACAGGCTGTCCTGGAATAGGTAGTTGATTGTCATCATCACTTTCTGATGAAATGTCATCTATGTCTCCAAACAGATCCATGATTCCACTATAATCTTCATTATTAGGGGGAAATGCACAGTATTAATTTCTCTCAAAATTTCTTCACATAGTTCATAGCCTACCACTTCAACATATTTTGAAGATTCATGAACCAAATCTCCACAAAACTAACCTCGAACTGACTCCCTGAGCCTGGCCCTCAGAAGCCTGACAAGAATATCTATGGAGAAGGAAAGTGACAAGGTTGGTGGAAGGCAAAGTTGCTGGGATAGCCAGCTTTCACAATGGTTCCCAATGATTCCTTCCTCTGGTATTCTTGCCCTTGTGTGGTCCCCTCCAACACTGTATTTGGTTGGTCTGTGTGATCAATAGAATACATCCTCACTTCCGAGGCTAGGCCATGACATTGGGACTTTTCATTCTTTCTCTATTGGGTCACTTGCTCTGGAGAAAGCCAGTTATCATGATGTGAAGACACGCAAACTGCTATGGAAAGAATCACGTGGTGAAAAACCGAGGCCTCCTGCATGAGCCATCTTGGAAACAGATCCTTCAGCCATTAGATAAGGCAGTCTTTGCCAGGCAAGTGGTTAGATAATACAGTCTAAGCCAACGTCCTGATTGCATCCTATGAGAGGCCTTGAGCCAGAACCACCCTGCTAAGCCACCTCTGACCCTCAGAAAATGTGAGATTTATTAAATGACTGTTGTTTTTAGCTGGCCCTCAGGGGCAGTAGTTGAAGAGGTTGAGAGTTGGTATGCAGGTCACCTGAGATATGCACCCCAACACTCCTATCTCCCTCAGCCTTTGGGTCCCTCCACATAATGCTAAGGGAAGCTTTGGCATCTCGGTTTCATTAAATGGAGGCAACCACTGAGTTTTAGTCAACCAACCAAGCATAGAGTCATGTCCAGTTTATGTGCTAACACGCCAAATACAAAATATATAAATCCACCCAGATCAGTACATTTGGCTCATACTAGTGCTATAATCTGTCTTTCATCTCACATCCTTAGAATCTACTTCCATGCATATTCCTCAGACTTCTTCCTATATATGTTAGCAAAATCTTGTAATCTTTTTGGTGTATACGCTATTTCTTCTTTAGTCAAGGGTTTCTGCTTTCTTTGCCAGAATATGACAAAATCCTATTGATGTTTATACTGGTAAAAAGTGGGTCAGACTTTTTGGGTCAGCAATCAGTTGGATGAGTGAGTCTTGTGGAGAACAAAAACTGTTCCAGGTGATGTTATTACAGCATTTTCAAACAAGAATGGTTTCCTCAGACATAAGGAGGCAAGATACTTCTCATAGGCAAGGGAGGCTCAGAGTGACTAGGAAATTTGAGTTTTTCAGCTTTATCTGAGCCCCTATTTCCCCATTCCTAGTTCCTTTCTCAATCAAATGCCCTTTCACTTGAAAAGACTTGAAAGTTGTCACCATATAATTAAATATAGTATTTGATTTTCAGCTGCCTTAGCCCTCTGACTACAAGCTGTGAGATTCTTTTAGGGTTGTCATGAAAGCTCACTGGTTCTCTGACCATGTCTTGAGCTCTGAGGGTATCCATCCCACACCACAGTCCTTGTAGTAACCATTACAGTCTAACAAGGGTGGCAGCCACTTGAGCCCTCAACCTTAGGGAGTAATCTGAGTCAGCATGATGCCACTGCACACCATGGATTACCAGCATCCCGTTTCCCATTGGTTAGGAGCACAGACTTGCATTCAAACCCAACCCAATCCACAAATCTCGTCTTTGAGGATTTGTGTCCTGGAATACCCAGTCAGGTCCTAGTTGGGCAACAGAAAACATACCAGTTGTCTATACAGACAGAATTTAATTTTTAAAAAAATTGTCATCAGGTTTAAAGTTTTAATTAGGTTACAAAAAGTATAGGTTACAAGAAGTCTAAGGGATGACAGAAGTAGCAAATTCAATAAGCAACTCCCACCCTTAGAGATGAGGGAACAAAAAGGTGGAATTGTGAAAACTTGAAAACTTATAGAAAGGGCCCCCTGGAGCTAAAACTCATACCTGAGGAAGAAAAGTATTCAGCTGGTACTGATGTCTCTCAGGGGTACAACGAAGCTGGCTCTCCAAGTCTTGGTAAGACTGTAAATTTGATTGAGCTGCTGTGGGAAGGAACTACCTCTGCTGAAGTGAAGTGTTGGTTGGCCCCCTCAGAACTGCAAGTCCACAGGCAGCCCCCAGAAAGTTCCATGAACAAACAGGAAGGAGCAATCTTTTCTCTGTTAGCAAAGCTTCCAATCTTCCTGTAGCGCCCCCTAACAGGAGGCAGCTGGCAAAGCTGAAATGTGATTGGCTCAAGCATTGCTAAGCTCTGTATACAAGGGTCGGTTTGGAGATCAGTGACAAGAGCTTAATAACTGACACTCAAGTGTCTACTAGTCAAAAAACAAAATCAAAATCATGTTACCTTGGAAAGGAAAGTCAGAATAAAGGTTCTTAAAAGCCACTTGCTAAGAAACAGCAAGGGATTAAAGGTTTTTGAATTAGGAAAATGACACAATGGTGTACAAACTTCTTCTCTGTGTCACTTTCCTTTCTCTTTAACCAAGCTTCAGGGTATGCCTCACACCGCCACCACTCCCAGACTGTACTAATAGCACTAGGAAGGAAGTGGGGTAGAGTTCGTTCATGAGGGAAAAATTAGTGTATGTAGAAGAGCACCGCAGAAGAGATAAATAAGTGTGGTGGATTTAAAACACATCCACAAATTCTTTGCCATTCCTACCACCAAGAAGTCAAATCTGCGTCCCTTTGAATGCACATGGGCTCCCATCAGTGACTCACTTCTAATGAACAGAATGCGGTGGATTTTGATGTGACTTTTGATTCTAGTCATAAAAGGTAATACCAAGAAAAAGTAATACAGCCTTCACCTGGCTCACTCTCTTGCGATGCTCACCTTTGGAACTCAGCCACCATGCTGTGAGAAAGGGAAGGATTCTTCCCTAGAGCCTTCAGAGAAAGCATGGCCCTGCCAACACCTCGCTTTAGGACTTCTACGGTCCAGAACTAGAGAATATATTTCAGCGGTTTTATGTCACCCAGGTTGTGTTTCTTTGTTACAGCAGCCCTAGTAAACTAATACAATTATGAAGGATTTTTCTTTTTGTCCCTTTAAAACTGCACCCCAGAAGAATGCCTTACTTGCCTTACCTGGCCCTGGCCAAGAGGCTTCTTTGTGGGGTCAGGAGGAAGACAATGGGGCAGAGCAGCAGGAATTCACTGAAACTTAAGACTCAGTGTAAAGCATTAACAAAAAACAACTTGCTTTGGAAAAAGTCGATTTCTTGAATGCAGACTGGTTTTTTAAAAATTTTTTTATTACAATTACACAAAAGCAAATCAATTCATTTCAATCAAAATAACTCATGTTTACATCATATTTATAAAACAAACTGTACAATAAAATATATAAAGTTTTCACATTTTGTACTTCAATCATCATCTTCTTCCTCTTCATCACTGATCACATACTTCTTATGCTTTTTATTTGATTTATCATCATCTTCTGCTTTTCTCTTTCCAGAAGGTTCACCTTCCTAAACAGATAAAATCTTTAAAAATCTAGAAAGTAACACAGAATATTTCTAGAAAGGTTTATCCAAAGTAGCTCTGAGATGAATAAACTTCTGAAAACCCAAAATAAATTATTTTAATATGAACATTCACCAGATGAATAAAAACAGTGGTCAAAGTCATGGCCAGTTTCCAAATCTATAAGTACTAGAAGGGATTCAAAAATGACAACTATACAAACTAATTACAACCCAACTATGAGACACAGAAAGCAGAGGGTGGGCCAGGGTACTTTCCTTTCCATTGTCTTCATGTTTCTTTCCACATGGGTCTTTCCCGTTTCCCCAGTTTTCTCTTCCTACCCATTTTTCTCTTCCTATCCATTTTTCTACCATTAATTTAGGTTTTCTAAAGTTTTTACTGCTTATAAAAGTAAGGGAGGTTAAAAAGCTCTATCTTTCTCCTCTTTCATAACTTAGACCCTGTTGGGGAAGGGAAATAGCATTTCCTGTTCAGCTACTACATGTTACTGTGCATTTTTCATATCTGTTTCTATAATACAATAGCTTTCCAAGGCGGCAAGCATAAATCTCGTTGAACAGATGAAGAAACAGACTCAGAAGCATGAGATGACTTGCTCCAGACCACATTAGTAGTAAAGGGTAGGCCCCAAGATCCAAGAATCCAGTTCATTCTTACCTATTGTGCCCTTTCCCCCATATATCAAATACTCTGGTGATAACAGTTGTTCTCTGGTATGGGAACTCAGGGTCTGAAAACTCCCCTGTATCTCAGAGGCCTTATCCAGGCTCATGGCATTTAGGTGGGGTTTCATCTGCAAATATGAGAGGGACCTAGAGCAGGTATGACCCCTTTTCTCCTCTCCCATTATAACCCACAGCCAGGACTTGAATTGGGGTAATATGAGAGACAGTGGCAGGAGTTGGAAGGTCCAGCCAGAAGTAAAACCTTTGTTTTCAGAAAAGAGAAAGGGAAGGGTACAGAAAGACCCGGCAGAGAGTGTTTCGGTGAGGAAGGCAGAGGGCAGTTCCTACAACAAACAGCTAGGAGGCTTCCAGAGGCATTTTTAAGTCAGGCAGTTATAGGTTTCTAATTGACCAGCCTCAAAGATTTGATGGATCACATTTTAAAATCTCCTTTCTGAGAATACTAGGAATAAAGAGAAATCCCATGGAAACTCTCAATTTTCATTCACAGTTTCTGCTTGCCAAGAAATAAAATAGCATCTGCTTAGATGAGGATTCCCATCTGCCAACAGTTCAACACACTGTAAATGTATCATTAAGATGTTTCCTATCTAATTTAAAACAAATATGCTGCATAATAATTTAACAATTTCTGTCTAGTTATCTTCTATAACATGCCATTTGTAAGAGTAATTGGGCAATATTAAATGTTGTGATTAACAAACAATAATGCAAGACAGAAATTCTGCTTCACATGAGAAAAGAACTTAAGGAAGCTCATAGTTCACTGAAGGTCAAAATATTAAAATACATTAAAATCATGAATAATAGGAACATAACATCTATTTCCTGGATTACAGAACAATCTTTCAAATAACCTTCCCATTGAAAATAACTAATAATGTGAAAACATAAGCAAATCAATGTGAGGACAAGAAAATAAGGTATAATCAAAGGCCAAAAATAAAGTGAAAGTAAGAACTCACAGAGATAAGTAGAACATTAAAGCAAGCCTTCTCCTTGAAGACATTTACCAAACTATGTGAACAAGAGCTTTGGTTTTTATGCCTTGCAGGGTGCTGAGGACAGGAGACAAAGGCCAAGTAGAGGCGATTAATAGCAGACCCAAGAGACTCCATATTTCATGTAAGGTTAACAAGAAAGAAACCCAGGCCCATTTCTCTAAGGCAAGAATTAGCAAATTTTTTTGGTAAGGAATCAGGTAATAAATGTCTTAGGCTTTGCAAGACATAGGTTTCTGTTGCAACTACTCAACTCTGCCACTGCAACACCTACAGACAATACATAATTGAATAAGCATAGGTGGGTTCCAAATTAGGTGAGTGGGATGTAATTTGCCATTGTGGGTAAAGAGTAAACTCTTTATTCCAGGAGCTGGCTTGTGAGTATTGAATAAATGTGGTTTTACCTCATCACTGGTGAGTTTCTTTGCTTTGAGTAATCTTTGAGCCTTATCTTCTTCTGATCCTTCATCACTGTCTGATGAATAGATTCTGGCTCGTTCCTCTGAAAGCAAAGGAGTAAGATTTGTGAGTGGTTTTCAAAGACGGTGATCTACTCCAGATGAATATCTTTAGTTCCTTCCGTATATTTTCCCAGAGGAAACAAATAATTAAAAATGTTTTGATTTAAAGACAAAAGTTTAGATATGTTGAAATAAAGCACTTACTATCCCAAAATACAAGAATGGTTCACCTGACCATTTTAAATATTAAAAAGGCCGTGTGTAAGCTGACTAAAGAGACAGACATCACTACTCTTCTAAAATAAATCTGAGTCATTCTCTCATGGGAGATAGTAGTTAATTCCAAAATGAGCTTTGAAGATAAAAGCAAGAGGTGGTTTCCTGGTTCTGTAAAGAACAGTTGTTGCCAGGGAGACATTTCAAAAGGAGATGTAGATGAGTAATAATCTGCTCTGATGCTGCAGCCCAGGTGAACCTCGGGGTGGAATAAAAAGAGCCTATTTCAGACCAACCCTCTAGCCTCAGAACCCAAAGCCTTCCCCTTCTCCTCAGGCCCTGCCTATATGACTACTGGATAGAACTAAATGCTACTAAATTTGTCTGTTAGGTTTTAATCTCTGGTGAACTGCATATTATATAACTCTCTCTTTAAAGCATCCTCAATTTTTTTGTTTTTATTTACTTTTTATGTGGTTTACTTCCACAATTAATCTTTTCCATGGGAAATCAGCACTAACAAAAAATAAAAGGCCTCTGTACTATAGTCCCGAACTAAATAATAGGTAAGAAGGAAGGAAGGTGTAATAGCTCACCAGAACAAATGCAGTCACTGCAAGAAAAGGAGAAAGGAGTTTTATAGGATGGTCAGATAAGGAGAAATTCAAATGTTCTTAAAATTCATCACTCATTAGGGACAAAACTCGGGTGCATGGTCACCCATGGTTTATCTTACATTGTACAGTGATCCCCAAGGCTCTATCAAAGATAATCTGGGGAGGATTAAAGCTTCATTTTACAGATGTGGAATACGATATTCAGAGATGTGAAGTCACTTACCCAAAGCTGAGGAGTGGTGAGAACAATAACAACAGTTTTAGGTAACATTTATTTAGTACTTATGTGCCAAGGCACTGGGTAAATTACTTTGTATGTACTATATCCTTCAATTCTCAAAACAATCTCATGGCATAAGCACTGTTATTAATAGTTTTTATTTGTTTGTTTGTTTTCTTAATGAGGCAACAGAAGAGAGGTACTATAACTTCCCAAAAGTCAACCAACTAAAAGTGGCAGAACTGAGATCACAGCAGGCAGGATCAGGAGTCCAGCCTAAGTCTCCTACCTTCGAGTTCAGCAGTGGGGAAACCTCCCTGGATGCAGTACTGTGACTAAGATAGATGCGTCAGGTGTCAAATGACTTTGGTTCAAGGACTGTCCACTTACCAACTATGTGTCCTTTGGACATATTATCCAACCTCTCAAAGTCTCCATTTCCTCAATAAGAACAAGACAAAAATGGATCTTAAGGGCATTATGCTGAGTGAAATAAGTCAGAGAAAGACAATACTATATGATCTCACTTATATGGGGAATCTTAAAAAAAAAAGAAGGAAAAAAAAAAAAAAAGCTCATAGACACAGAGAACAGACTGGTTGTTGCCAGAGACAAAATGGGTAAAGGAAATCAAAAGGTACAAACTTCCAGTTATAAAATAATTAAGTGATGGGAATGTAATATGTAGCATGGCAACTACAGGTAATAATAGCACAATTCATTTTGAAAGTTGTTAAGAGAACAGATCTTAAAAAAAAAATTTGTAACTACCTATGGTCACAGGAGTTGTATTGTGATCATTTCATAATCTATACAAATATCAAATCATATTGTACAGCTGAAACGACTATGTTACATGTTAATTACACCTCAATAAAAAAACATGACAATAATAGCAAATGGGTCATAATGTTGTTCTGAGAATCGAATAGGATGCATGTAAAGTTTGCCTGGGATTCAGTACATGCTAAATAAATGTTACCTTAACCATTATAAATTATTGGTACCTGTGAAAGAAGAGAATGTACAAAGAACTCTGAAAGGAAACATCATGTTTTCTCTGAAAATTTTAACTTCTTGATTCCCAATCAGTAATGAAAAAAGTTGAGAAAAGTTCCTAATACAATTGACTAACTTTCAAAGCAGAAAAGCAGGAGCTCAGGGACAAGTCTCTGAGTGGGAGCAACAGCAGTTTCTACTCTTTCAGGTTCACCTGAAAGAATTCTGCAATGACTAGTTCATTAGACCTTAAAGTGTGCCACTCATTAACACTGGTTCCTTAAAAATAAAATGTGAGTGGGCATTCAGAGTATGCTCAATGCAAAGATAAATTCCTGAACTGAACCCTGAAATGATGAAATTTAATTTCTGAACAAACTCACCTCGAATGCCCCCTTTGTACCGGTTTTTAATAGCAGCCAAGCTGATGGACTCTTCACCTTCCTCTTCCTCATCATATCGATCAGGTTCTAGGTAACTGGCACTCAGCCCCCGCTGGTGTTGTTTCTCTCTCATTCGGCGCTGCTGAGATTCCCTACGAATAGAAACCCTCAAACGTTCTTCTTCTTTCTATAAAGAAGCAAATACACCATCCAACTTATTAAAAAAATGAACAAGCTTAATGACCACTTGAGTTACTTTTAAAGAACATGTAAATGCCTAGCTCAGGATAACACCTATTTCCTATGTCCTCAGAGTACAATTCTCTCCATTCTACACATTCCCACACAGTGATCATCTTGTTTGGTTTCTAAGGTGTGAAAGCCACACAAGGGTGAAGAGGCAGAAAGCTCCCTCACACTAACCGCCGATCAGAAGTGGCACAGGCACGACCTTGGGAGCTGCAGCGTTCCCAGGAAGCAGCGACCAGCCTGAGCAATGTTATCCATGCCCAGTGGATGCCTGAGGGAGGATGTTTCTATTCACCCCTAAGACAGACACCTGACCTTCCCAGGCTCCACCAAACCATCACAGTGCCCAGATAGTCCTGTATGGTCCCTTCAAACTAGAAAGCTCCCCACTGCCCCTGAAGACAGGATGAAAAGGTGGTGGTGGTGGGCGGGGGGGGGGGGGGGACCCTGAGCTCCATTCTCTTTCATTTGCCTGGCATTCCACATGTTGGTGTTCACAAGCAGAGACAAGAAATGAGAGGTCAAGGATATTCTAGCACTTCTCTGAATTCCTCATTTAATTGCTCTGTACTACCGCGTACAACTCTAATTCTGTCTAGATATTCTATGCAGCAAATTGTTTCATTAGGCAGAATGTGGTTATACTGAGTATAACATAAAAATCACTATCAGCAGGACAGGGGTTAAGAAGAAGCAGGCTGATTCCTTGTATACTTCCATGGAAACTGGGGAAGTGAAGAAGGGCTTAAGAGATCTTTAAAGGTGGTCCAGAGGGATCTTTCAATAATGTTGAGACTGGAGTCTGCAGGTCCCTTCAGCTCCCTTAGCTTGAGGAGAGAAGGTGGGGATATGGATCAAGAAGCCAGACTTCAAAGCCAATGCCTGCACAGCACTAGGGCTGAGGCACTGCTGCTGAATCTGGTTTACTTAACCTGACTCCGTGAATAAAATAAGAAAAGGAAAAAAAAAACTGAGGCCCAGAGCCAAACCTTCAGCAGTCTGACAAGATTACTAAGAAAGACCTTGAGGCAACCAGAGTCTTAGCCCCAATAGGCCCTGTTCCACTAAGGAATGAAATCTCATGAAGGAGGCAGGCCAGTGGCCGTGATCCCTAACAGGGATCAAAGAAGATGGAGAGGAGAGAGAGTGAGATCGTACCAGAGCATTTAGCTTCTCACAGCAAATGCTGCACAAAAGGCCAATGATGTCAATACAAAAGCACATTCTATCAATGTCCCACAACTAAATTTGTGCCTAATTAACTGTTGTATCAACTTTGAAAACCTACCAGGAAGAACATTACAAACTGACCTGAAAAGCTACAAGCTACTCTTCACTGATTCTCCTATAGGCATTCTCCCACTGAAACTTCTGGTCCTATTTTTATTCTATTTTAGACTAAATCTCTAGCATTTCCACTGATTTTTGACATGGACTCTAAACCAGACAAAGCTAATTCAATCATCTTTGAAATTATCTGCAAAGGTTCAGATTCTTCCAGTCACTAGGTTGTTGCTGACCTCTCAGGACCTAGTGGGAGAGAACCCTTGTCTGTTTTATGACCACTGCCATTCACTCATTGCTTGGCAAATGTGTAGGACATGAATCCAGCAACCTATTCACATCAACTAAAAGGAAAAAAGGTGGGTCAATAAGAGATGATTAACAAACATTTTGGGAAATGCTATTCTTAATATACAGAATAAGGTTAGCAATCATACCTTAATCATTTCTGTGCGCTGGCATTCAGGATCACGGCCGGCCATTGGTAAGATTCTAATCTTCTGTGTCTTTGAACATCTATCTGCAAGTGACAGGGTCATCTTTCTGTGTGTGGCACTGTCTGTAGAGTGAGGTCTAAAGAAATGAACAAAAATGTCTCTTTACCAAATACATTTGTGAGCCAATCACATCAACATTACAAAAACGAGAGGCCAGTGACCATTTCGTAGTCTCTGGAAAAAAGAGGCAGGGACACTAAGCCGAATATACTAGGTGGGGGGATTTGAACTTTCCTCATCCTGTGGCTCACTGAAAAATTCTTATCTCACTAGTAAAGTGAAAAATGGAAAGCTGGAGAGAAAAAGCTTTGTAAAGGATGATCACCCTCTAAAAGCAGTAAATGGATAAGCTCAGGCACAATGCTTTGTATTTTACATGTTATATGACTCCATGGTTGTAACTATTGAGATAATTATTATATTTTATATATTAGGAAACTGAACAAAGAGAATTTGAGAGTTACACAAAGTGACACAAGGGGAAGCAGGACTCAGATACTACAAGTCTACTTGATTCTAAAGCTTATACCTTTGGCCACTACAATTCTCAAAAACCAAAGTCATAACCAAGATTATTGTGCTCTCTCTAAAGAGAAGCATTACCCAAGGAGGATGGTCTGCTTAGAATCAAGAAAAGAAAAACACAAACATTTCAGTATAGTGTCTACACAGTCTAGAGAAGGAGAATGCTCTCACCAGCTGACCCGAGTAGTCTGGACTGCTCGGGGGATACATCCTTAGTGGTACTGGATGCAGCAGCCCACGGGAGGACGACCCCAGCCTTCACACCCACCAACTCATTGTCTGACTGCATGCACACTAACAACCTCTAGTAATCAGTTTCCCAGATCGATTTTACTAAAAAGAAAAGACACACTGACAAGCAAGTATTTTAGGCCTCTTGGCAGTTACAGTAATCAATTGAATTAATAAGGTGACATTCTGGTTTACAGTCTCTTGTAAGTTTGGTTAGTGTGACCTGGTTTCCTATAAAACAGTAACATTTTGTGCACTAGACAAAACAAGCCTTTGAACCTACAAGCTGAGAACCAGATCCTGGTCTTTGCAAACTATACTGTGAGATTATGTGAATCAAAAGTCAGGCATTTTAGACAACGTACATATTTCACTGCTTTACTGTAACAACCAGTATATTGGTGAGAATAGTTACCTGAATGTGAGTTTGGTTTTAAAGACAGCTTGTCCCTGTAGACCAGTACCTTGCCTTATAAAAAGATGATTGTGGTCGCCCTGCAGTGGAGCTTTGTAAACATCAAACACTTCATTGCCTAGATGCAGAGACATGCTGAAAAGAAGAAACACTTCACATATCAAAGTCAAAAAGCTTTCATCCTACCATTTCACTTCACTTAAAATGTGATTTGACTGCTTTCTCTCCTTACACAGAACTCAAAAGAAAAAGAAGGCATGATGTGAAAAATTATCTACTTAGAAGTAAAACACGTGTATGTTTATGTTCAGAAGGAAAACATTCTGTGACATTTACTCAGCCTCTACTACTTTCCCAGTGAAAGGTCATTTTTCTAAAATGTCAACTTGTATAGCAAACAGGATGTAATGAGAAGAGAAGCTGGTTTAACTTTTCCAAATTACTATGCTGGAGCCAGAGGACGAATCACATATTCGGCCCACTTTTAATGTCTTCCACCAGCCTGTATGACCCCCAACTGCTATTTATTTCTCTCAGGTTTTCTTTGTAATCCTTACAATGAAGCAATGGAAATTATTTAATAAGAGGTGCCCCAAAATAAGGTCTCATTTCAAAACTTGATCCCTCCTAGCCAGATTCTGGGTATTTCAATATTCTTCAGACATTTTGTGCTCACCTTCCATCTGACCACTTGACTATCCGAGCATTGCTTTCTTTAATTTCATTTCCTTCTTCATCTCGGCGTATCCTCCATCTAATAGTATTTTCTACCTGTTTTAAAACACAAGTGCCTTTTTCAACACTATAGTTTATGTTTCTTTTTTCCTTAAGAAGCACATAATCATAGAATAAGCATGCATAGGTAGTGACAGAAAAACAGACAACATTGAAACCCTTTGTTTTAATCACCTAGAGATGTTGAATAAATTAACAGGGAAAAAAAATTATGCTTAAGTGAATTTCTGAGTTTCTAGTGCTACAATCACAGAGGGAGCTGAGTGCCAAGGCATTTGAGCAGATGCTAAATCTATAGGAGCCCCGGGATGTTTTAAGACACAGTAAGAGCTACCAGGATAGGAGACAAGGCTGGAGGTATATCAAGCAGCAATTTAGAATGTGACTCCCTATACAAAGTAGGTTCTCTCATAAAGCTAAAAAACCCTACAAATATGGAACCAAAAATCTCTGTGTTACTGGCCTAGGGAGATAGGGAAGCTACTCACATACAGGGAAAGAAAAAGAACACCTTTTAAAAATTAAAACCCCAGGTTTGAGCATGTTTAGAGTCTAACTTTATCTTAATTGCATGGAAAGGAAATACTAAGCAGATCTGGAACACATTCAAGAGCTTCCTAAAATGAAAACCACTGTTATTGCAATTAAAAACTCAATGAGACTTCAGGGAAAATGTAGCACACTAAATACATGTAGTTTATCACTGCTGCATCCTAGAAACCCACTAACATGATAGTAAAGAATTTTAAAAAGTATAAAGAGAATGTGAATTAAGATGGCAATGAAGAAAAGCCAACATTCTGAAAACTGACCAATCTAAGCCCATTCTTCTCTATGCCTATCCCCTCACCATCAACCTTAAAAGCAGCTGTTCCCATCCCGCTTAGATTTCTCTACTATGTTAGCTGTGACTGTCCTTGCAACTGGGTTCTAATGGGTCCCTTTCAGTTTTCCCCTTACCTTCGTCATTCCTCACTAAATAAACAAACAATGAGGCCAACTGATTAAATAACTCAATATTAATGAATTAAACATGATGTCAATCTGAGATTTGTTTCAAAATAGTCGAAGTAAAGTGGGGTGGTGAATTATTCTAAAAACTTGGCCCTGAATTCTAAGAATGCCAGATTACCAGTTCTAACACCATGTATAATACCCACTGAAAAAATAAAACGTATTTATAGGAAATCCTTCAGCTTTAAGAATGTAAAATGCATAACTCCAGTTTTAGTATCATGAGTTCAACTGTGTCTTGTTCCTTGGTATAACTCAGCTCTAAAGCATCTGCTTAATCTACATCCTCTTTAATTAAAGGAAGATTAGAGGCCCTCTTTGGATAGAGATAATGAGAGAGTACAAGGTATCAAAGAGAAGCATTAATAAAAATTCAGTACAACAAAAATCTCTCTTAATAGTCAACAAGAGCAATCGGAAGAATACAAAGAGAGCCATATGGTGAAGTGTTATATACAAATTCTCCTTTTGTATATAATTTGTTTATCTATAGATCAGAGCCTGAAGAATTTCCTCTTGCAGGAAGTTGCTAGAACTTAACCCACAGTACATATTGAGATAGTTCTTCTAAACACCAAACCACAGTACTTATTCTGAAGAAAGTAGCTAATAATTTTTAAAAGCATCAAAAAAGTGTAACAGCAACAGAAATGATAGAACAGTGACACTTTTACAGAGAAAAAGCTATGCATTTTCTTCCTAAAAATAATCTGAAAAGGAAGACAATTCATTTGTTGATAAAACAGGAAACATAAAAAATCATTTTCAAAAGCTCAAGTCTCAAGTTAGTGTCCCCCGGTTAGTGTCCCCCGGTTTTACTTTATAAAAGAAATAAAGAAGTAAAGCATGGAATGGTACCTTTAATTTTAATCTAGTTCGTCCTTCTTCATCCAGCATTTCCTCATCTTCAAATTCATCTTCATAATACTGAGGATCAAAAGGTCTACAAATCGTTTTTAAAATAAACCATTAATCATATTTTCTAAAGAATATTATCACTGCTATGATAAAATCTATTAATATACACCATTATACTAAAAAAATCATAATATAGTTAAAATTCCCAATGGTCAAATATCTTCATGTTC
This sequence comes from Pteropus vampyrus, assembly GCF_000151845.1. Taxonomy (NCBI): domain Eukaryota; kingdom Metazoa; phylum Chordata; class Mammalia; order Chiroptera; family Pteropodidae; genus Pteropus; species Pteropus vampyrus. The sequence continues at coordinate 15,012,333 of NW_011888800.1, forward strand.
AACGTCAAGGAAGTATTCAAATTACTGCACCTTCTTGAAATATGGTGTTACTCATGTTGCCTGAAATAAAGTGCAAGCAAGGCTAAATATTCAAATATTCTTTATTTTTATGTAAGTCTTCAAGGAATAGGCCCATACATGCTCTAGCTATCCACATCATTTTACTTGGTGAAAAAATTTTAAATCACATAAGAATTTGTATGTTACTTAGTGAATAATACCCATCAACGTTAACTGTCAAAACCATTAGCTTTTCCAGATCCATAATCCCTGCTACTAAAGACATCTGCAGTTTCTCTAGAAAATTTCACCACTCCCAATTTCAGCGTTTTCAGGGCTGAAGACTTGTGAGGTCTATTAATTTTTAAGTATCAAATAGCTAAAAACAATTATAAGGATTAGAAGTCTCTTTTATCAATACAATAGTCCATACTTTTTCTATCACAGAATATGCTTGATTTTTCAGAGATTCATGACCAGTTTTCTATTTTGTAATTAGTCAACTCATGTAAAATAAGAAAAATATCAACATTCTTCATATTTCTATCCAACATATAGAAACACTTTTAACTGACCCCCTTACCTGGGCTCTACACTGAGAAAGTTGGGCAGTTTAACAAAATACAAGTCGTTTCCTAAATCAGTGTTTACTTTGGGTATTTCTACTTCTATTCTGGTCTCAGGAATTGGCTCCTCCTCCTGTTGATCCTGAGGCAATCCATTTTCATCCTAGTAAGAGAATCACAGAATTTTAGAGCTTCGAAATGGTCTAGCTCGATTTCCGTACTTTAATTACTTAGGTAGGCAAGAAGCATATTGAGATCACTTTAAGGCTAAAGCAGCCCTCTATCCCCATTCCTACCCACACAACTCCCCAAAACTTCATGGGAAACCAGATCAGTTTGGAAGCATCAATATAAGAAAATGTCTTTTGTGATAAATCTATCTTCCATACACTCACCAACAGAAGTACAAAATTAATCAATACTTCAATATGAAATCACTCTATCAATTAAGATTAGAGATTATCAACACACCACATACATTTTGGCATGAACGAGAAAATCATTTAAATCAGTGGCTCTCAAATCACAAGTCCTCACAGTCTAGTCTCTTAAAATGTGGCACCAGCCACATGCTGTGCAGTTTTTCTTTTTTTTAACCCAGTTTCCCCTAATGGTAACATCTTGTAAACCTAGAGTACAATGTCACAATCAAGAGTCTGGCTCTGATAGAGTCAGACAGAAAACATTTCCATATCACAAAGATTCCTGTTGCCCTTTTATAGTCACATCTACTTCATTCTTTCCCTCACCCCTCCTCAGTCTCAAACAACCATTAATTTCTTCTCTGCATCTACAATTTTCTCAAGAATGTTATATAAATGGAATCATACAGTATATAACCATTTGGAATTGGCTTTTTTTCACTCAGCATAATTCCCTGATACTTCATCTAAGTTGTTACATGTATCAAAAGTTCAATCTTTTTTATTGCTGAGTAATAGTCCATGGTATACATGTGCAAGGGCAGTTATTTCTACTCCCCTGTACAGCCAAGAGTCTCCACTAAGAAAGGCATCTATTCACTGTATTTTTAGACTGTAATTCAGTTACCAACTTCCTCTTCTTAGTGTAATAGAGACTCTTAATCTCAGGAACTTCTTATTTAGCCTTGAATAAGGGCCCAGTTCACAATGGGAATTTTACTTACAACAGGCTGTCCTGGAGTAGGTGGTTTATCTTCTCCATCACTCCCTGAAGATATATCATCTGCACCTCCAAACAGATCCATGGTTCCACTATTATCTTCGATATAGGAAGAAAAATGAATAGTATTAATATCTATAACAAAGATTCTTCAAAGCTATCACAAAGCTAACATATCTTCAAAGCTAATGTATTCCCAAAGTTTCTGGACCAGACACCAGGAAACCACCCAAACACAACTCTGAGCTTGGCTCTCAACAATCTGAACAGAATGTCTGTGGAGAGGGGAGGGGACAAATCCAATGAAAGAAAAAGCTGCACACAAGACACTTCTTTCTCCTTTCATTTGCTACAGTCTTGTTCTTCCACTTTTCTTTAACCCCAGGAGCCCAAATGTCCTCCTACAGTCTAGACACTCAAATTTGAGGATAAAGCACCCCATACAGACCTCTGCACAGTCCCTCAAGTTTTAAAATTACAGGTCCATGTTACCCAACCTCCCTTCTTTCAGGTAGAACTTTACTTAGGTATAGGAAAAACAATAATAATCTAATCTGTAATAAACCAATAAACCAAGGTGGGGTAGTAGATGGGGTGAATAGAAAGATAGGAGGGTGGTCTGAAAGTGGACTGCTTGAAATTGAAATCACAGAAGTGTTACAATTATTGGTAATGACATGGTCTAGGATAAAACTGAGAGTGAGTTACTAAGGCCACGTGGAGAACAGATCACTAAAAAAGGAGAAGCAACCTATTAGAATGGCCAAAATCCGACACCAAACACTGGCAAAATGTGAAGCAACAAGAACTCTCATTCATTGCTGATGCTAATGCAAAATGGTAAAGCCATTAAGGAAGACAGTCTAATGGTTTCTTAGAAAAGTAAACATACTCTTACCATATACTCCAGCAATTGTATTCCTTGGTATTTAACCAAAGAAGTTTAAAACTTATGTCCACACAAAAACCTACACACAGGTATTTATGGCAGCTGTATTCATGATTGCCAGAATTTAGAAGCAACCAAAATTCTTTCAGTAGGTGAATGGATAAACTAGTATATCCAGATGATGGAATATTATTCAGCGAAAAAGAAATGAGCTGTCAAGCCATGAAAAAAAAAATGGAGGAACCATAAATGCATATTACTAAATGAAAGAAGCCAATCTGAAAAGGTGGTTTATGACTACTGCATGATTCCAATCATATGACATTCTGGAAAAGGCAAAACTATGGAGACAGTAAAAGTATCAGTTCAGTGGTTGCCCGAGGTTGGGAAGGAGGAGGGATGAATATGCAGAGCACAGAGGATTTTTAGGGCTGTGAAACACTCTGTATGATACTATAAAGATGGATACATGTCATTATACATTTGTACAAACCCAGAGAATGTACGACACCATGAGAGAACCGTAATGTAAACTATAATGTGTCATTGTAGATTCATTAGTGTAACAAAAGTACCCTCTGGTTCGGTATGTTGATAATGGGGGAGAGCATGTTGATAATGGGGGAAATCTCTTTATCTTCCCCACAATTTTGCTGTGAACCTTAAACTGCTCTAAAAAAACTAAAAAAAAAATTATTAATAAACTCTTAATAATTTTAAAAGAAGAGGAGGAGACAAGGAAAGTCAGGGTATTGAAAAGTTCACTCATATGATAAAATCACCAAAACTATGACTCTACCCACCAACACTCTCATGTATCTTGATTCATTTCCTTAGTTCTTATCACCATCCAACATACTATATACTCAATTTACATACTGTGTTATTATCAGTCTCCTCCCATACCCACCAGAACGTTAGTTCTACAAGGGAGTAGTCTTTATCTGTTTTGATCACTGCCACATGCCCAGTGCCCAGGAGAATACTAATGCACGGCAGATTCTCAATGAATAACTGTGAGTAAAATGAAAGAATGAACATATCTAATTCTCCCAACAACTCTATAAGATGGTTAGCATCACCTACCTCTCACTCATCAGAAAATTGAAGTGTAACAAGTAATTAATTTGCCCAAAATCATATAGTTGGAAAGTGGAGCTACAAAGATTCCAAGCTGGATCATTTGATTTCAATGTCTATGCACATAACTATAGTTGTAGATCTAAAGATCTTTAAGTAAATCCTAGAGCTTGCAGTTATGTCTAGCTCTCTTTTCTCTCTAGTTGATCCTCTGTTTGCTTCAGTTATGTTACTTATGATCATTTACATAAGCTATTTAACATTAATGCCTAAGTACCATTCAGCACAATAACAGCTAGTGTAATCAAACTATCAAAATTACGTTTGCTATAACTTTTATACTAGCATGTTTACTACATAGTAATTTGTCATTTGAAACAGTCATACATAGAGATAAATAGATATTTGATCCTTATAACAAATCTAACTTACCTAACGCTGAATTTTTATGAATTCTTCATCTAATCCACAGCTTGAAAAATCAGATTCTTCATCTGATATTAACCTGTTTAGAAGTTAAGAACAAGCTGCCCTAGAACTGTCATTCAAACTGAAGAATGAATATTGCTGCCTCTACCTGAACCAGAGCCTTAGCCCCCTAATAACAATTCACTCTAACTATAAATGAAGAAACGGGTTCTTCTTGAGTTGATTAAACAGGAACCATTTCTCGTATCTGTACAACCTCCCTATGTACACTAAGTGTATCCATACTCTTTCTGTGGGTCTTGCAGTTCGGGGTAAACACCCAGGGTTGGGCATGCACTTCAGTTAAATGCAGAAGAGGGATAGAAATAAATATATAAAAAAGAAGTACTTAGAGTACCTTTTGGTACCTCGGCGTCACTATCAGCTTCTGAATCAGATGCAATTGCATTCTTGCGTTTCATTCGTAAAACTTCATCTTCACTATCGCTGCCTCTTGCAGATTCTGTAAGAGTAGATTGAGAGGTTCTGCATAATCACAGTCTTATCAAAACTTTTAATTTTGTGTTTTAAAAGCGACATTGAGAATAAACAAACTGTAGCACACCCACATAATGGAAGTACTCAATAATAACTACTATTTACACATGTAATAATTTGGATGAAACTAAAATGTATTATGCTAAGTGAAAGAGGCCTAAATGAAGAGGGACAGAACAGACAAGTAGCTGTTAGGGGTCGGAGTGGGGGAAGGATGTGACTACAAAAGGGATAGTATGAGGGAGTTTTTTAGGGTAACAGAACTGTTCTATATCCTGACTGTGGTGGTTGTTAAACAAATCTATACATGCATTAACATTAACAGAACAAGTACATATACACAAAGATGAACTTACTGGAGCTAATTTAAAAATAAAATAAAAAGAACATTGTTTTCTGTAAGCACAAAAACTTGGCAGAATGAGAAAAGTGACATTGAAACTTATGATTAAATCTATATATCACTCATTACAGAAAAAGAGGTAAAAATATTGCAATGGAAGAGACAAACATGTTTTGGATGGTACAATTTTTTGCCTAATGTTAAACTTCAAGAAAATCAACTGAACCACTGTAGAACTAGTTACGCAGAATGACCAGCTAGCTACAAGATTCCCTAGCTTCTGACCCTAGTCTTAGGTTATTAGTCTGCTAGTACTTGGGAAGTAAGGTATGAGCCTTAATGATGCTGGTACAGTTACAAATAACTCTACCCAGAACTAGTTACTGATACTTACTGCAGTCCTATAGTCTACATAGACCTATATCCATCTCTGGAAATTTTCTGACCGCCTCACCTAAATAATGCCAAAATGTAGTCTTGAATGCTATCCTGTGAGGTATGTATTACAGGAGAAAAGACCCTCCTCTCCCTAATTTAAGCACTCTAAGATATCAGGATCAACATGTAATTATAATCAATCACCTACAGAAAAAAATGAAGCAATCAGATATTACTTCAGGAAGACTTCCAACCTAATCAAGGTGACTTTTGTCTATATGAAGAATGTGTTCATTTGAGCAGAATAGTGTAAATGACTGTTTTAAAAGGGAATCCAGAGCCAAAGGTCAGCTGTGTTTCCAGTATTCTTTAGGGAATGAGTATTCTGACTGAAGCACTTCTCCCACGGTGAGGATGCATGCTTTAAGCTATCATACCTCACTGAGATCATCCAGCTGTTTTTTCATTTTCTGGATGTTATGCTCCCCAAGCAACCTTCTGATTATTATAAATTGGCATACAATATATCTTTTCCCCCAAGAGAAAGGTTATAATGATAAGAGAGAAATAAGTGATCCTCTTGAAACAATTTTATAATTCAATTTTTATAAATTAGTTTCTTGTTAATTTAATTAGTTTTGAGTAAACTCCTTGGAGCCTGATTACCTCTGGATGATCAAATTTTGCATCTCAAAAACCTGAGCTTGAACATGGTGTTCACAACCCAGTACAGCTGACCCTGTGGGAACGTTTCAATGGTATTGTTTTGCTCTCCCAAGCAAATCTATTCTCGCCTGAGGCATGCTCTTCAGTTACCCGCAGAAATGGATCCACCTCTATTCATTACATAACTACTCTAGTATTATACTTCTTTATCTAAGACTGTCCTCTTCTAATTTTTTTCTTCCTGATCTATCATCAGTTAACAAATGGAAGGGGTATACAAATAATACATGGATTAGGAAAATTTTCAAAAAGCAAAATGTATGAATAGAGTTAGAAAAGGTTGGAGGGACAGAAAATTTAAAATGGAGTACTAAAGATGGGACTGCAAAAATAATAATTGGCTACATCTAGATGCTTCTACTAAACTATTTGATTTTCATAAATGAATTACCTGATTTATGATCTTGTTCCTCTTCATAATCCGAATGCCTGTGTTCTTCGTCTGAGGCCTGTGGCCTTTCATCATCAGAATTTTGCATTTTCTCCTCATCAGACATCTGTGGCCGTTCATCATCATCAGAATTCTGTTTCTCATCATCATTATCAGAAGCTGCCGGCCGTTCGTCATCAGAATTAGCCTTCTCTTCCTCCTCAGACAATTGTTGTCTCTCATCATCTGAAAGCTGAGGCCTGTCCTCATCATCCGTGTTCTGCATTTTTTCATCATCATCAGAATTCTGCAGCTTATCTTCATCTGATCCTTGTGCCCTCTCCTCATCATCAGAATTTTGTATCTTTTCATCATCTGATTGATCGCTTTTATCTTCTCTGCCCCATTTTTCATCATCTGAATGTGCTTTTTCAGAACCTTCTGCTTCTGAGTGATGACTCTCTCCATCTGATCTATGCCCTTCATCTTCATCATCATTATGGGCTTCTGATCCACTATGCTGATCTATATCTGAAGGGTCATTGTCTTCACGGTCTGAATGCTCAGAAGCTTCTGATCTATTGTCTGATCTTTCAGAGCGATTATCACTCCCACTATGATGAGAAGCTCCCTCATCCTCACTGTCATCTCCAAACAGTTCCTTATTACTTGGTTTTCCTGAATCACCTCTTTCATCTTGATCACTTTCACTTCCAGAGGCATTACTGCCAGAAGCAACATTCTCTTGATCAGAATCCGAGTCTGATCCAGAATCAGAATCTATGGAATCATATAAACATTGGGTGATGTCAGCAAAAAAAGGCAGAGTAAGGAACACCAAAAGTCCATCCCAACATAAAAGCAATGAAAAAAAAAAAAAAAACCTGTCAAAAACTGTTAGAATCAATTTTCTTGGTACTCTGGAAACTAACCAAAAGTTGCAGCAACTAGGGGAATGCTCAACAACAACAACAACAACAACAACCAAATCCTGAACTTTTAAAGAAAAAAAACCCAGAACTTTGTGGTGTTTTAATGTACCCAAACACACCCACCCCCTACCATCAGCCACTCCCCAGCTCTGTGGTGCCTTGAATATAACAGCCTGAATTTCTGGTACATGTACCACCACTAAAAGAAATAAAAGGAACTTCATTCACAAAGAATCATGCTTGTTAGTTTTGATTTGTCTGGCAGATCACTGAAGGACTGGCTCAAAGGGCTTGACTTTATCTCACCTATCTTGGAACTCTCTTAGTGCTGAAACAGCTACTTGAGAGTGTTTGTCGAAAACATTCACAGGCAAATGTATTAGTTGCCTCTAACTAGGACAATGGATAGCAGTTGAAGCGAATAATAGACTAACTGAAAAGCTTAGAAGGAAAAGCTGGGGAATGATATAATATGGGGAGTAAGGGCTTTTAAAAATTCCTACATATTCCTAGAGATATGGAAGAACACACACAGGCCCAGGGCTGTGCACACACTCAGAAAAGAACTGAAAAGGACCTAGGCTCTCAGGTTGACTAGCCTTCAGGCTCTGTACAAGAAAGAAATAAAGATAAGGACTGGTTGTAAACTTCCTGGTTGAGTACTGAAAGCATACTCCAACATATACACAGAGCCAATTAGCAAAGAATGGGTTTGCGGGGAGGTGAGAGGATTCTAGGTATTCAGAGAAATCTCTGTCCAATCACTAGCTGGCCACTAAGCTAATGGAACAGAGACTTCATTGACCCCACACAGCAAAGATGAACTAATTTACAAAATTAGTTCAAAAGAGCCACTAAACAATAACCACTATAGCAAACAGCAACAACAAATCCTGGGGGAAGGGTAAGAATGTGATTTCCTAAGTTGCCACATTATATAATATTCAAAAAGCCCACTTAAATGCTATCTTGCCGAATAAAGATTATCATTAAAAAGACATATTAAAAAAGAATCAAATATAAATTCTGGAATTAAAAAGCACAATAACTGAAATGAAAAATTCACTAAAGGGGATATACAGAAGATGAGAGCAGGAAGAAGAAAAAATCAGCAAACTTGAAGATAGGTCAGTTGAGATTATCCAGTGTAGGAACAGAAAGAGAAAAAAAAAACTGAAATGAAAAGACAACAGTAATTTGAATCCATATAAAATAAATACAAAACATCAGTAAAGGTAACTAAATAGTTAAGTATGAAAGTCAGTATTGTTTCTGGTTAGTAACTCCTATTTTTTATTAGATTTAAAAGATAATTATATAAAGCAATAATTATAAATCCACATCACTAGACAGACAACGTATAAATATATAATTGTTTTAATAGCAAAAACCATTTATTGAAAAAGGAATCAAATTTATTTGTAGCTTGGTAATAAGGGATTTGAAAACAATATTTTTCATTAAAGAAATTATTTAAAATTTTTCCCCCTTTTACCTTTACAAATTATAAAGATATAATTTGTGGTAATAACAACATAAAGGCAAGAGAGGGAAAAAGAAAAAAAAGGCAAGAGAGGATGGAGCTATATTTTAAAAAAACTTTTTGTATACTACTGAAATTAAGTTGGTATTAATCCAAATTAGATTGTTATAAATTAAGATGTTAATCACCAGAGAAGCTACAAAGAGAAAAAACTAAAAAACATACAGAATTAGAAATTAGAAGAGAATAAAAACAGCATACTAGAATAAAATCAGTCATAAAAGAAAATAGTAATAGAGGAATTGAGGAACATAAAAGATACAACATATAGAAAACAAGTAGCAAAGTGGCAGAGGTCTTTCCCTATCAGTAATTACTTTAAATGGAAATGGATTAACCTCTCCAATAAAAAGGCAGAAATTGGCAGAATAGATTTTAAAAAATGATCCATCTACATCTGTCTACAAGAGAGTCACTTTAGAACTGAATACACAAATAGGTTGAAAGTGAAAGGATGTAAAAAGATATTCCATGTAAATAGTAACCAAAAGAGTTATAGTGCTTATAGTAATAAATTAGACAAAAATCTTAGGACAAAATTGTTACAAGGGACAAAAAAAGGACATTATAAAATGATAAAAGGGTCAATCCAACATGAACATATATTTATCAACATATGCTTCTAAAAATAAGAACTGACAGTTACAAAATAGTCACGGGGATGTAAAGTACAGCATAGGGAATATAGTCAATAACATTGTAATAACTATGTATGGTGCCAGGTGGGTACTAGACTTACTGGGGGATTACTTCGTAAGTTTATAAATGTCTAACCACTATGCTCTACAACTGAAACTAATATAAAATAATATTAAATGTCAACTCTAATTGAAAAATTAAAATTTAGAAAGGGGGGAAGCCTCCCAAAATGAAAAATATATTAAAAGAAAAACTGACAGAATTGAAGAGAGAAATAGTTCAACAATAGTTGAAAACTATTCTTTTTTTTATGCCAACAGCACAGAAAGTACTCTTTGATATCCCACTTTCAATACAATAAACAACTGTATGCCAACATGATATGAATGAATTCCTAGAAACACACAAACTACCCAAAGTGACTCAAGAGTAAATAGAATATCTGAATAGATCCATAATAAGTAGAGTCTGAAGCAGTAATCAAAAAATTTCCAACAAAAAAACAGCTCAGGACTAGGTGGCTTCACTAGTGAATCATATCAAACATTTAAAGAATTAATACCTATCCTTCTCGAGCTCCTCAAAAAACTTGAAGCAGAAGGAATACCTCATAACTCATTCTATAAAGCCATCATTACCTTGATATCAAAGCCAAAGACTTCATCAAAAAAAGAAAACCACAGACCAATATCTCTTATGAATACATATGCAAAAATACTAAACAAAATACTAAACAAAAAGGCAAACCAAATCCAGCAGCATATTAAAAGGATGTACACCATAACCAAGCGGGAGTTATCTTAGGAATACAACAATGTTCAACATCTAAACATCAAAGTGAGACATCATATTAATAAAGAAAAAAAGTGATTACTTTAATTGATGAAGGAAAGGCATTTGATAAAATCCAACACCCCTTCATGATAAAACCACTCAACAAATAGAAAGGAATTTCTTCAACCCAATTAAGGTTATCTGTGAAAACCTTACAGCTAACATTATATGTAATGGTGAATGCTTTCTTCTGAAGATAAGGAACAAGACAAGGATGTCCACCCGTCACTTCTATTCAAAATTGCATAGAAAGTCCCAGCCAGGGGACTTAGTCAAGAATAAAGAAATAAAAGGCATCCAAATTGAAAAGGAAGAGGTAAAACTATCTCTATTTGCAGATGACATGATTGCATATGTAGAAAATCCTGGAGAAAACCCCTCAAAACTATTAGCACTAACACATTCAGCAGGTTATAAGATATAAGATTAATGTACAAAAATCAGTTGTATTTTTATATGGTAGCAATGAACAATCCAAAAACAAAATTAAGAAAACAATTCCACTTGCAAAAGTATCCAAAAGAATAAAATACTTAGGTATAAATTTAGGAGGTGCAAGATTTATACATTAAAAACTACAAAATACTGTTGAAAGAAATTAAAGACAAACTGGCACATTTATACTTGAAAGAAACATACTGGGCCTAGGTAAGAATTCTACTCGTTGCTACGCCAAGAAATGTGTCGGATGTTGCTAGTTTCCACAACTCTCTTAGCAGGAGATAATGAAATATGCTAGGCATAACAGGAATTACCCTTTCAAATCCATACCACCTTCAGGTAACAGCAACCTTCAAGGACAGATTTGGAAGTAAACCCTATTCAGTCCTATTATCTAATGGTAAGATGGGAGAAAGCAGCAATAGACTTAAAGGAGGTAAAATACAAAGCTCAGAGAAGCAGCTACCTCCACACATCACTTCCCCATACACTGAGTTTGCAATGAAAGCACTGCAGCATACATGTTATTATTGCTTCTACTCCTCCAATTATTTATCAAATATACATTAAGAATCAACGTAAGCTAGTAGAGAAGGGTGGAGGGAGGCAGGGACAATCTTTTCATCATTATATCCCCAACACTTAGCAAAGCAGATGGAATATGATAAGGGATCAATAAATAATTATTGAATGAATTATCTTCATGGAAGTGAGTCATGGGAGGGTTCACATGGAACTGTGCCTTGAAGGGCAAATGAGATACGGACAAGTAAAAATGAGGGAAAATGAACACATTAGCAAAAAAGCTGGTACAAGAGGTAGTATATAGGGCTCTGTATTTCCTGACTACAACCTCCTAGATACCCAACAGATAGAGCCTTTCCACCTGGTGCTCCCTTCACTACACTCTAAATAATATGAAGGAATTTGAGCTGGAGGGTTGCAATAATTCTGAACCTGGTCGTGGGCCCCTTCTCACTTCAAATAACTCCTATTCATATTTCAAATGCAAATATCCAGTCCTTGTGCCAGAAATATTTCCATGCACCATTCATTCATTCATTCCATCAACAAATCCTTCGTTTCTCCTCTCCAAACACAGGCCCTATATGCTCCCCAATCTACTACCAGACTCAAGTAATTCTAGTTTCTGCACAGGCCCTCGGGAGACACATTCTCTCCGGTGCGTAACGCCTGTGTGTAGCCCTATCCCAGTGTTCCTCCCAGTCTCCTCACGCAGAAATCTCAAACTCCCCATCACGCTATGGTCTGTCTGATTTCATTCGAGAGAGCGTTCTGAGCCCCTCTGTAAATTCGTCCACCCATTCCCCATATTCCTGAGCACTTAACTTCCATTCACTCACACACAGCCCTTACTGTGCGCTAGCCTGTGCAAGACAGTACACGGGCGGACCCCAAGGTTCCGCTGGAGTTGCGCAGGCTCGCCCGCGCCTCCACCCCTGCCCCGCGCCCCCTTCACCCCACACGCTTCCAGGCACCGCATGCTCCATGGACACCAAGAACAGGAGAGGCGCGCACACTGCTTCTGTTCCTGTATTTCCGCCCGCCAGGGGAGGCTGGCACCGCCGGGAGTGCAGGGGGCGCTAAGGCAGGAGAGGAGGAAGCGCCACCACTCGCCCGCAGCGTCAGGGCGTTCCGAGACCCGGAACCGGACCGCAGTTAGACTGCGAGCACAGAAGGCTCGCCACGCACGCCTCCCCCGATGCCCAACCGAGCCCACCTTTACGCTCAGCATCGCTGTCGGCGTCGCTCCCGAAGAGGTCCTCCATATCCGCCATCGCCGCGCACCTCTGCTGCTGCCTCGGCTGGGAGCTGCGCCGCGGCTGTCTTTACGGCACGGAACCAACGAAACGCGACAGTGTCGCAAAGATCCTCTGAAAGGATGCTTTCCTTCTGTGACCTAGTTTTCGCCTGCACCTTGAACTTCTGCTTGTTGACTCTTATACGTTCGCACGGTGGACTGTCTGCAGTATCTGTATTTATTAGTGAGGATTCTCAGCGGGAGTCGGACTGTCCCCTGTCTGGTTGTTGGTGGAGTGGGCGGTGCTTGGTATGCTCCCCAGAAAGGCCTCTCTGACCGTGTTAAATCAGCCAGGAGTCACGAAGTCCTTTGTTTCATATTGACCAGTAGTTGTCAAATTGTTGAGAACTCCAAAGCTCATTTGTTTGTGTGGATAATAATCTATGGCTATTTACCACATTAGTAATTAAAGAATAAATTTTTTAAAACTCATTTAAAAATAACAAGTTAAATACCATTTTTAAATTTTAAATGACAATTTTTTCTAAGAAAAAAATTAGAAGAGTGGAATTGTTTTACAGCTTTAAAAATGTCTTTAATGTCCAGTTTAAAAGATGACAGCTGAATTTTCTACCTGCTTTTATATTCAGTCTGTTTTGGTTGACGCATGTGAAGAAAATCTCTCCTCATAACGACATGTAATCAGGAAAGAGAGGACCTTCCAGAGTCTCTTTCCCCAAAAGTGTCTTCCTTGGACCACTCTGACAACCACATCTTTAGAGCAGGGTATCTCAAATACCTTACTTTTTCCATCCTAACTCACACTTTATGTAAAAAATTGAAACACTAAGAGGTAGTCTAAGATGTTTTATTCTCTATTCTATTTCAGCTTTTTTTTTTCATTTTTAATGTTGTACCACTAAATTGATTTCATGATTTACTAATGGATTGCAGCCTGCAGCTAGAACACACTATTCAGAGGGCTCCATTGACTTGTTTATTTTGCCAAGAAAAAATTGTTTTGCTGGGAAATATGGCTACAATTATACACTGTAAAATGTATTTAAAAAATAGTAAATGTATTTTTAAAATGTAAAAAAATAGAGTTTTCATAATAGGTTAGTGCTAGGTAAACCTTCTTGCTTTGCAGGAGATGAAAGAAATGAAGTGACTTGCACACATTAAAGAATTAGTTCTCTTTTGGAAAGCTTTAATTTTAGTTTTTAAAAATGTACATCCTGTGTTAAAATATTACCTAATTAGGCCAATATTGAGGGTTTTGATCTTGGACAAAAAACATGAATTTTGAGTTTGGAGATTATGAGATATATTTTTGTTGCAAATAAGAATGCCAGACGGTTCAAATGGGCAAGAAGTAGACTGGGTATGTTATCAGTCCTAGAGCTATTGGGATAAAGTGGATGATGTAAGAGTAGTAGATGAGATTACTTTAAAACTTTCTGGAATGCTGGAAAAAAAATCTCTTTGTGATTCAGCTTCATTTTCATTTAGAGTACGATGCTCGAAAAGTACATTGATTAAATCTTAATACATTAAATTCCAGTGAGTTATGCTGAATCACCATGCCTATATACATGACTAGCAGAATGCATGTGTTTATCCCGTATGAATAGTGCAAAACAAATAATTTCTGGTTCCTTGATTTTCATTTTTGCTATACTTTATGCTGATCGTTGCTCTTCTATTCATTGTCTTCAGATAAAATACAAGCAATTAGATTTCGGCTAAATCAATTACAATAATTTTCTAGTACTGATTGCCTAAGGTTACACCCAAAGCACTTTTGTTGAATGTTAAAATAATCTTTTTATTTATCCTATTGGATAGGAAGTTCATCCTATTGGGTTTGTGTTTGACTAATTTAACTCTGGGTGATAAGATAATCTCTCGATTTGCTCCCAGGGTGAAGAATTTCATCTACTAGGTGTGTGATTGAATAAAACAAGTCCAGAGTAACTTTATCTTGTTTCCCAGTTTTGGAAAGGTTGTCTCTTTTTCCCATGTTCTGACTTCATAAGGTAGAGATCCTCAGAATAGCAACCTTTGAGACACCACAATGCCCCCACCCAAAGTACAGAGATTCAACTAGGTTGATTACATAACAGCACAATGTATCATTTCATTTGTATAGGGTAGCAAAAATAACTTTTATAAAATATATGCTCATATCAAGTTGCAAAACAGGAATATATTTTTTTAACTTGTATAATGTCTTAAAGACTTAGAAGAAAAACAACAGCTTGATGAAACAATGCATTAACTGAAAATTCACTCCATTTATGGTAAACTGGCACTCCAAAGGAGGATCATATGGCTTATTTCTGAGTACTGTAGAAGGAGCTAGCTAGCCTTTAGAAGAGACAGTTTGATCTGAACTAAAAAAAAAGAAGTCCTGCAGTTTCTCTCTAAACAGTGAGGCAGCTTATTTCTTGGAAGACATGAAGCATTCACTCATGGTCTGCCTTTATTAGATTCTTTACTGAATTGGGCCCCTGCAATGGTTGCTATAGGGATATAAAAATAGGAATATAAAAATAATAGCAAATGTGATTTCTGTCTATTAAAAAGAGTTTGGGGCAAATGAAACAATCTAAAACATCTAAAGAATTTTAGTTTCAGAAGTAAATTATAAACTATATACAGATGCTGAAGAATCAAAAACCAGAAAATTATCAATATGAATGGATTTAGTCAGGAAAGATTTCTTAGACAATGTTGTGGTCTGAATGTTGGTATCCCCCTCAAAATTCATATTGAAATTCTAATGCCAAAGGTTGGTATTGGGAGGTGGGGCCTTTGGGAAGGGATTAGGTCATGAGGGTGGAGCCGAAATTTCAGAATACTGGGAATAAAGAGAACATTGTAAAAGCTTCTAGAGAGAAAAATTAGAGGGCATATTAAGGATCTGGCATCAAAATGACAATGGGCAACTACAATTCTGAAAGTTAGAAAACAATGGAGAATTTGAAAACAAAATCCTGAAAGGAAACGATCTAGTTTAGATCCACTAAATGATCCACTAAACTATCATTAAGTACAAGGAAAGAATAATGATATTGCTGGGGGCGGGAGTGGGGGAGAAGCCAGTTTCCATGTAAGTAGTCTAACTGCCCTGAGGCTGCCATTCTTTGAAGAAGCCCAAACTAGACCACGCTGAGAGACCAAATGGAGAGGCCCTAAAACTACATTAAGAGAGATACCTGACTAACCCTCAGCTGTGGTAGACCTCTTAAGGTTCCAGCTCCAGTGTGAATGCAACCTCAGTGGGAGACACCAGGCCACAAACGCCCAGCTGATCTTTTCATAGAAACCAGGAGACAATAAGTGAGCATTGGTGCATAAGTCCTCTAACTTTCGAAGTGCTTTGTTATACAGTAATAGCAGTTGGAAGAGTTACTCAAAAAGGTTTTAATCTATGAATTGTAGTCCACTAAAATGAGGGACAAAACCTAGAAAGAAAATCTTTACAGGCAAGAAATCCAAAATTGGAAAGAGGCAAAAGAAATTCCCAGGATGATAGTTGGGCCTGCAGGTCTAGAAGGCTGCTGATCAAGATTAGAGTAAGAGGACAGAAAGTTCCAGGAGAAAGTAGGCTAAGAAGGAAATGA
>NW_011888800.1:15029193-15046999 GCF_000151845.1 Pteropus vampyrus
AACTAAGAGAGATAAACAAAATTTTAAATAGCTTTAGGTCAGTTCTGGGCAGCATTTGCCACCAAATGAGTTATGAAAGAATTTTCCATTTCAGAGCTCTGAAATGGATTTCAGAATTATGAATAAGGGTTGTGGACCAGAACTAACTTACTCAATCGAAACAACAGCTCTCTAAGATCTTATTATGTTCCGATTTTATATGTGAAAATCCTGAAGAAAACAGAGAAGCTGAGTGGCTTTGCCGTAGGCCACATAGCTAATAAGACTTGCTTAGTCATAATGTCGTTAAACACATTTAATGTTTTAAGTTTAGTAGTACTACTTGACTCTTAAAATGTCACACATATACTTCAACTTTAATGAATATTTTTATGTTTTGATATGGAAGGATCCAAGATACATGAGTAAGGAGAAAAAAACATTGATGTTATGTGTTAAAAGCTACCTTTAAAATTTAAGTGTGTGTGTGTGTGTAACATGTAAATGGATAGACTATCTCTGGGAGACTGCAATGGAAGCTGGAAATGGTGGTTGCCCCTAAGGAGAGGAGCTAGGAGACTGGAAGATAGGAGTAGGAGAGAAATGTCACTTTGTACCATGTATTTTTTGTAAATGTTTGAATTTTGTACCAAGCGATTGTATTTAAAATTAAATTTAAAAGTATTAAAAACATAGATACCAAAATGTCAGTACTGCTTAGTTAACTCTGAATGCTGAGATTTTTTTACTTTGTTCTTTTCTACATTTTCTACATTTTCTACAATGAACATGGATTAGTTTTAGAATAAGGGGGGGGAAACCTTTTTTAGAGAGTATGTATATCCTTTATTCATCTATGGTTTTTCTACTAATTTGGTATCCAGGAGTCTATGACTATAGAAGTATTCAGATTTTGAAGAATGAGTAAATCTGGGGTTCTTGGGCTAATAGATGAAAGTTGTTATTGTCATACTCCATGGTGGGCTCAAATAACTTTTGGTAGGAGCTCTATTTACTCAGTGGTGTTATAAAAACTATTTAACTGTAAAACTGCTTACCTCATGGAAGAGTTTTCTGGCAATCAGGAAAAAGACAAATAAATATACCTCTCATAATAAAATTTAAGTTGTTTTCCGAAATTAGAGCAAGTCCTTTCCCCAAATCTCTTTCTGGTTATCATCATTAATCTAACTCACTTCTATAAGATTCAAGTGTCAACTCCAAAGTACTGATAAATAATATTTCTTATGCAAATGCAAGTTTGAACAGGCAAATATGAGCTTGGAAAATGTCCCAGTACACTTCGTATGAAAATGTGCACTTACGTTGAGAAAAAAGGCTGAAGGTAATGGGTCAGAAACTATGTCTTAGGACTGAAGCAAAGGTTGTCCTTCTCAAACTTTTCCTCTTGCATCTAGGGTTAGGTTTAGAGGCTGGCTTCCTTGAATAGATTCGATTTAGATTCCTCCCGGAAGCTTAACGGTTACCAGGGAGCTCTGTCCTTAAAAGACCCATGCAGTAGACCGGATGAGGTCGGTGCACTCAACACCACCCAGCGGCAACAACAACTAATGGGGGAAGGAATGGGAAGGAACAAAGAAAGGAGGACACAGAAAGGGGAGGGTGGGGTCGCTGTGAGTGTGGGTGTTTGTAGAGGAAGCAGACTAAGTAAAGTGACAAGCAGCAAGGCTACTAAAGAAACTGAAAATGAGAAGTATGAGGAAGGAGAGAATAGAAGAGAAAAACAGATTAAAGAGACAAAGGCAAAGGGTGTGACCTTAAATGGATGTGACATCTTTTTCCATCCACAAGAGAAGAGGATAGAAAAAAGTTTTTTAAAAAAAAGAACATAATAAGATCGTACTAAGTTTGGGGAATATTGAAACAAAAATGGGAAAACAGTCTAACAATATAACCAAAGAGACAGAGAAAAAAGGTAGGTGATTTTATAGACTCCCCTGCCAACCAGTATTCTTACAAATCAAGTGGAATTGCGAAAACAGATTTAAGTCATACACAAAATAAAACTGAAAATTTCACTTTGCAATGAAACTAATTAAATCTCTTCACTAGATTTCCTTGTTCAACCGGTTGTTTTAGAATCATATGAGAACACGGCATAAATGCAGAAATATCTCACCGTAGAGTGGGAACCCCTGGCATGCAGACTGTATCTGGTCCTCAGCATATTTCATCTAATCCATAGAAGAATTTCCAAAAGGAGATGCACAGTATTTCATGCTTCCAATTGCAAACATTCATTGGAGTATTAGAACCCTTGGTGGTAATATGGCAAAAGGCCACAAGATGGTGATGGTATACCTGAAAAGACCTTGATCATCTGCAAAATTACATGCACACACATCCTTACCAACTTTCCTTAGCAAAAAATTGGCTCAGGGGAGTAGGGTGATGTGAAGGAGAAAAGAGATTTGAAAATCCAACTACCTTTAGATAGTAATAAAAAAACTTCTTATAACAAAACCTAGAAGTATTTTTTCCATTTGGTTTCTCTTTTTTCTCCAATTGTAAAAAAGCAGTACTTTTAAGACTGACGGACACTAAGGGTATATTTTTCAACTATGGATGCTCTCATTTTTATATATTTATTGATTATGCAATACACGTAAATAAAGTAACTGTTACCTTTTTGGGAAATTTTAAATTTTTTGTCCAGCTCCATAAGACAAAATTTCCCTAATGAGTCCAGTGAAGATTTTATTTCTTTGACCGCAATTTATTTCCTTACTCATTAGGGTAATGACGGGCTGGGTTAAATTCCTTACTTTAAATGGGTGCGACATTTTAGGTTAACAATGATTCTTATTGATATATGGATACATTTAACTTTCCAAGATGCAAACATACATATATGTATATATACTTTTTGTCTGTTACTTAACACAGAAACGAAATTTGGATGAGGGAATAGGTTAGCATTCTGGGCCTAAAATGCGAAAAAAGTAACTAAAGGGTGAACAGCCTAAAGTTTATTTGAGAACCATAAGATTTTATTTCAAAAGATAATAATAGTCATTAGTCATTTTTTTCTATTCAGCATCAAATAAATTCTTAAAAACAGCCGTAAGTTCTAAATATTGACCTGAAACTGATAATATGTATCAAAATGTCATAGAAATATTCGTATCTTTGACTCTCTAATTCCATATCAAAGAATTTATCTTAGGAAAATAAGAGATTCACATGAAGATGTAAAAGGGTATTTACTATAGCATTATTTATAGAAATGAGAAACATTGGAAACACCATGGTAGGAAATTGATCAAATAAATTATCAGACATCATAAACTGAAACACTACGCAATCATTTAAATTATGTTTTTCAGGGCATTATCATGTACTAGTAAAGGGAGTATAAAAAAATAAGACAACCTTTTGAAAGGGCAATTTGATATTATCTATCTAAATTGTAAGTGAGTATACTCTTTGATTGAACATTTCTATGTCTAGAAATTTATCTTGAGAAAATAATTTGACAGATACGCAAGTGTATATGGACAAAATGTTTACTGATTTAGCCTACCACAGATATGTCAGAAAGATTTCTGTGAGTATACAGGAAAGCTCTTCATGGTCCCCAATCTTTCCTTCTCCAATCAGTTCTTCCAATTTCAAGGCACGATATAGAAAGAGAAGCTTAACATTCTTCAGTAGGATCAAACTGAGAACACTGAAAGTCCATATTTTTGGCTACTGAGCACAGCCTGATTAATAATGACAGCCTAGATAAGTGAAGTACACTTAAGACTAATTTGGTGAAATAATTCATTGCACATCTATAGTGTGCTATTATCACACACAAAAGAAGGCTACAAAAGAGAAGACACATCTGAGTCAAAGAGTTGACTAATGATTTCTCTTGCAATAAACAGTTAAATGGAGAAAAAATATGACAAAGCAGCCTAGATTTTCATATAATACCCTGCTTTGGAACAGATTATTAGAATCCAAGCTAAGACCAACAGAAAAGAAGCAGATCGGTCTCCAACTGTAGTTACATAATTTCTACAGGGAGTGAGGAATTGGGGCCATCTCTCTGCAGGTGAAAATATGATTTTATTCACTGCACAAAGTAATGCATATGTTCTAGAGACAATGTCAATGTTTAATAATTTCCAAAGTTAGAATGGTATACCATTTAGGCAGGATAAAAATATAGGCTTCCAGAGGCAAATATGAATTTGCTTTGAGAATAGATTTTTATCTCTTGGAATACTAACACAACCTATTACATCATGTTAGAAAAAAAGATAAATGCCCTCATTTACTTGCCCTTTAGATGATAAAAGTAAACAGCTTTCTCTTGTATGAAGTAGAAAATGTAGGTCTCGGGCCAGAAAAGACTGGTAGGAGGTTTAGTTGTTGTGAAGAATGTATTATGTAAGGAAAAATTAATATAAAATATGTAAACCTTTATTATGTTTCAATCCAACAAACATGTGTAGAGCCTCTACCATATGCAAGGCCTCTGGGGAGTAAAAAGATGGAAAAGAAATGGTACCTATAACCAAGGAACTAGTTTCCAGTCTCCTAGGAATGATAACTAGAGTATGTCAGGGAAGGATACATGTCATGGATGCATGCAAAATTCTAAAGGGGTTCGGATTTGGGGATAATGGGAAAGGCTTTGGTGGGAGGTAGCATGTGAAGTGTACCTTATAAGATGAAAGGTTTTGGCCTTTAAAGAAACAGTAAGAAGCTGGATCAGGCAGAAGCAAACAGATTCATTCAAAAGGATGAATAAAGGCACACAGGTAGAACAACTTGGGGCACATTTAAGAGCAGTGAATAATCCATTCCTACTGGGGTCTATACAGCTTTCGGACATTCGAAGTATCTTCCTCTGCGATAAAGTACAGCAGAAATTAGAGTCAACTGAGGTTCCATTTAAACTAACCTAGCAAGATGAACAGAGTTCTTACAGGAAGTGGAATAAAAGAAATGAAAAAGAAGTTGAAAGTACTGAAGCAAGATATTCTCTTCCCAAATATCTGTATATTATCCTAAAAACCCAACTGAAAAGAATGGTGAGAGAAGGAAATCTGCAGTTGAGCAACTTGTTATGTATTGACCTGTGTGAGCCATATGGTTCTGGAAAATGAAATGGTGGCCATCATAGACAAGGAATGGGCTGAGCGGGCAGCTCTGGCTCTCCCAGCAAATATGAATCTAGAAGACATGATGACAGAAATAGATCTTACCAAAAATCGAAACAGAAGTGAACCACAGAAAAAGGCTTCTATAAAAAAATTAACTTAATTTCTATTTATTTTTTTATTTACACTTACAGCACCTAGTCTTCCTAGATGGTCTCCCATCTAAGTACTAACCAGGCTCCATCTTGCTTAGCTTCTGAGATCAGACATTGGGCTTGTTCAGGGTGGCATGGCCACAGACAATGGACTATGGCTCCACTGGGGCACAAACCCAGGACCTTCTGCATATGAAGCAGATGTGTTAACTGCTACAGTATGGAACCACATCCTAAAATATTAACTTTAAAAATGAATTGATGGTCTGCCACTTCTTCCTCCACCTTTCCATTCTCTGCCCTCCCATTCCTGCACAAATCAATCCAAAAACTATTACATGGTGCCAAGCAAGGCAAGTATCTGTAGTAGGGATGTAGAGCCATGAGAGCCATGGTAGGAGTATGAGAAGGGCCTCTGAGGAATAGGTCATCCTGGTGCAGGTGCCAGAGCCCAAGAGAGGTGAAAAGAGCATCTAGATGGTGTGTGGCCTGACTGGGATGAGGAGGGTATCCCCACAAGGAGGGGGATACCAGTATGGTATCCTGAGCAGAGAATGAATGGAGCCCCTGCAGAGGGGCAGCCTGGTGCCAGGTGTTGGAGCCCAAAAGGGGTAATATAGCTATCCACATGGGGCAGGGGAAGGGAAGAGGGAGAGAGGAGGCCTAGAGTGGGTGCAGGGATCAAGCTGGGTGATTAGGCCATCCAAGAAGGAAGGCCATCTGGCACAAGTTGTCAGAGTAAGACCAGAGGGAGGAGGGTGACTATGTGGGGTGGGGTGAGGGGGTCGGCTTGAGGTATTGGTGCCCAAGCAAGATATAGAAGGTACCCAGGCAGAGCAGCAGCCGATTCAGGATGAGGAGGGTGTCCACACTGTGGGGAGGGAAGACCAAAGAAGAATGTATACAGAAGGATCGATCATGAGTAGGAAGTCATATTAAGGATAATGGGAATCAGGTTTCTCACTGGCAGAGATAGTAGCTATATATATGAAAAGTGAAAAAAAAACCAGACTGAACTAGTTGGATTGGAATTGGAGCTATCTCTGTGCATTCATGATTTTGAATATATACAGATATAGAAATATAGAAGTAAATATATTTGTGTAAACACACACATATGTATACTTATATAACATACATACACGTATATTTCATATTATTCCTAGCTCTGTTCACTGTACAGGTCTGAGGACAGTGATACCTCAATAGCAACGAGAACACCTAATACTGAGAACTTGGTTTTTAAATGCCATTCCCTACCACCAAAAGGAAACAGAGCTCCTTGGAGAAATGGCAGATTCCAGGGCTAGGGCAGGGAAAGTACAAAATAAGCTTGGACTATCTTGTGCAGCAGGCAAGGAAGTGCAAAAAGGATGATGGAAATATGAGAAAAGGATAAAAAAGGCAACCTGAAGGGGCTTCCACTGGCCAAATGTGGAACAGTTTGAGTGTAAAAATAATGATAGTAATGGATTATAATTCATAGAATAAAATGAGAATTCCTTAACTAATACAAATATGAATAAATAAAAGAATAAACAAGAAGTCTGATGAAGAATGGGATATTTACATAGCTTCAAGGTACTTCCCAAACAAATACTTAATTACAAAGGGGAAAAAGAGTAACTTTAGAGTGGAAAGCCCTGGCAGACACCATCTTAAGTTAATATCACTAGTGATGGGACAAATTGAAGTCATACGCCACCGGATAGGATGTAATGAAAAGAACACCGCATCACTTCTCTAATAATTCTACCAAAGATACATAACCTGAATCTGATTATGAAAAAGCCTTAGACAAACCCAAATTGAGGAACATTCTACAAAAATAAGTGGCCTGTAATCTTGAAGTGTCAAGGTCATGAAAGTAAAGATTACGGAACTGTTCAAGACTGAAGAAGACTGAAGCCACAACTAAATGCAATGCATAATTTCTGGACAGGATCCTTTTCCTATAAGGAGAATATTATTGGGACCATTGACAAAATTTGAAATGAGGCCTGAGGATTAGATAGTAACATATCAATGTTAAATTCTTAATTTTGATAGTTGAACTGTGATTATCTAGATGAATGCTCTCATTAGTAAGATACACACACTAAAGTATTTGGGATGACAGGGCACTTTCACAGTTTATGCTCTGCAGGAAGAAGACTCTGAGTCAGAGTTTAGTGTTCAGGATGTTTACTAGGGAGTGCCTGGGCTTGACACCTGTGGTAGAGAAGAAGGAAACAGGCATAGACAGAAGGAAAAGCAAGCTGCGTGTAAGGAAGGCCCAGCAGCCTTAGCTGACCCCACAGGGAGCTCTGGAGCTGAAATTGCCCTTCGTCATTGTCCCAAACCAGGCTAAAGTGACTGGGCTTTAAAACTATGCCTTAATCAGTCATCGGATGTGAGCTGTCCCCCAAAAGGGCATGAGTTTTGATGAGGCAGCTCTCTGCAGCTGTAGAAGCTAATAACTGAAGGCTGTCTGCTGACAGTACTCCAAGTAGCTGGGACAAGACTTCCTTCTGCAAAGGGAAATCTCAGTGGCTCACCTCTATGTTCATTCCCTGTGCTGCTCTCACATCCATTTCATATATGTTGAGGAGTAGCTTCTCCAATAGCTTCTGGTCTTAGAGCTGCAATTTAAACTTACAGCCTCCCTCTTCAATCGTCCTTTCTGTTTCTCTCATTCTTAGTGACGACTTCTCTTGGCCTTGTTGTCTTACATAGGAGCATGATCTAGATTCTCACCCAGAAGAGTCTGAGTTCTAATTGCTACGTTATTCATTTACCATTGCAACTTTAGGCAAGGGAATAACAAGCAGCATCCAAGTAGACCAGCTGGGTGCTAAAACATTCTTCCCTGCCTCTGTTATATAACAGTAGACCTAACTGCTGATGATCAGGGCTAATGCCCCTGCCAAGATTACTCCTCTCCTTTCAGCCCCCGTGTCCCAGGACACTAGAGCCCAAAGTGCCCAGGCAGCAGTTTTACTTAGTAATTCAAAGGCACTTTTGTTATATCCTCTGGTGGAAATATTCCCTAAATTAGCAACCAAGTCCTCTAACCCTGCAGAGTCCTGACTAGCAGGAACAGGAAGCATAAATTCCCTAAGGGCTCTTTGGAGTGATGATAAACAGAACCACTCTTACTTCCATATTTTGCTTCTCAGACCCATGTATTCTTCCTGTAGGGGACACAGCACCAGATAAAGATCTTTGATTCAATGTGTTTAATGTATTATGGAAGATGGCATTCACAGAGCATTGCATCTGAGCTAACACTTCAGCTGTGCCTTCAGCAAGGCATTCCAATGCTCCATCAGGCTTTAGGGTGCTGCAGCAAGTGAAATGGCCTGTAGATACCATGGTCACAGGTGTACTCTCATACCTTCTTTGCTGTAAATTAGATCTCTTGGTCTGGTGCAATGTTATGTGAAGTCCCTTGCTGGTGGATCAAACATTGTATAAGCCCAGGGCGAAGGCTAAAGGTAAGACATTTAAACCCTTTCCCAGAATATGAATCACTAAGTAATGAATCACTGTGAGCATGAATCACTGGCCCTTTCAGGGTAGAAGAGTCTTAAAGGAGTCAGCTTGCCAAGATCAAGATTGCTTGATCTTCTTGAGGAAGGTTATCATATCAGGAGCTCATTAATGATCTTTTTCTATCAAGCTGGACATTTGCCAGTGGCAATAATTATATCAGCCCTGATAAATAGGAACGTATGCTATTGGGCCCAAAATAGCCTCAATCTCTTTTACCATGGCTACTTCATTCACATATCCATTGTACAAGAAATAGTGCGGTCAGTGACAGAGGTGGAGTCTATTGGCTGAATCATTTTATATATGAAGGATTTACATCTATTATTTCGCTTTCTTTTCTATATGCCATTCCTTTCTGTTCCTCTGTTCCTATATTGTTACCTTCTTTTGTGTTAAAAAGATATTTTCCAATGTACCATTTTAGTTCCTTGTCATTTCTTTATATACATATATTTTTTGAGTTATTTTCTTAGTGGTTGCCCTGGAGATTACAGTTAAATCTTAATTCATAAGAAACTAGTTCAGATTAATTTAAGTTGATACTTAAATTTCAATAATATATAAAAACTTTGCTCCCAAATAGTTCCATTTCCTCATCCTCTTTGTTTTCTTTTGTTTGTACAGAATGAGCAATACCCTTACTGGCTGCCCATCTATTTCTCAGTAAGTGACACCATGTTTTATTAACTCTCTCCATAATTCTCTCTACGGATCAGGTGCCCCTGGGTCTCATTTTCATCTTGCCACTAATTATCATAATTTTGTCCACATAGCTTCTGACAGTATGTAGTGCGATTATTTCTGGGTTGTATTATCTCCATTTCTAATAAGCTCAGTTGTATAAAAGCATCTCCTACCGTGAGTCAAGCCTGGAAAAGAGATCTGCCATGAACTTCATAGTGATTCAGGTGCCCTTTTGCCAATGCTTTATTGCTTTGGTAGATGGTGTACCCTCCAAGTCCCCCGTGGAGCAGTCATCATCTGGAGAGTTTTCTGGCCTTATATAGTATATCCACACCAGTACATCCATTTTCTCTGAGTCCTTTTTAAAAAATTGAGATAGCATTCACATACATAAAATTCACATTTCGAAGAGTGCAACTCAGTGGTTTTTTAGTATGTTCACAGAGCTGTGCAACCATCACCACAATCAATTTTAGAATAGTTTCAATCAAGCCAAAATGTAATCCTGTACCAATTAGCAGTCATTCCTTGTTCTCCGCTATTGACAACACCTGGCAACTACTTATTTATGTTTCTATGGATTTGCTGATGCTGGACATGTCATCTAAATGAAATCATACTGTATGTGGTCTTTTATGTTCGCCTTCTTTTACTTAGCATAATGTTTTCAAGGTTCGTCCACGTTGTAGCATGTATCAATGTCTCATTCCATTCTGTAGATTTAGCATATTTCATTTATCCACTTATCAGTTGATGTACATTTGGATTTTCCCACTTTTTGGCTATTATGAATATTGTTGCCATTAATATTTGTGTATAATTATGTGGACATATGTTTTCATTTCTCTTGAGTCAAAGAGTAACTTTATGTTTAACTTTTTCAGCAATTTACACATTAAACATTTAGTTCAGCTCCCCTGCCCTTCCACACAGAAAGCCTCTTTACATGCTACCAAAGACACTCTCTAGGCTTTCACACTTGGCATTCAGTTACCTGCTAGTCACTCTCTCAGCATTTTGTTTTCTTTTGTTTTCTTAGAGCTTCAAGAGCACTAAGCAATAACCACCCAATTCATTGTCCTTATAGTTACTATTTCCTTCATACATTGCATCATCTAACACATTCCAATTCACCATTGGAGAAAGTTTTAATAACTGGTTGCCACCCTGTGCCAGGGCTATCTGTGCTTCATCTGTCACCAGTGATGAGATCCTCCTACCATCTCAAAAACCCCATTTTATCATCTGCCTTCTCAGACCTTTCCTGGCTCCAACTGTGGTAGTTTGGGTTTTCCAGCAAGCAGACTCTAAGATAGACTTTAGTGTTCAGGATAATTATTTGGTAGCACTCTTAGGATCAGTATCTGTGGATGGGTAGAGAAAGAAAGAGGATTGGGCAGAGGAGGAAGTTGATCTGAGATGCAAGCTGATAGCCTCAGCTTACCCCAGTGAGAGCTGTCCATCAAAGATGTCCTGCACAGGGCTGAAATAGCCAAGTCTTTCTATCTTTGCCTTGATCAGTCACTGGATTTGGGCCTCCTTGGGCAAGGTGGCTTTCTGAAGATGAGGCAAACCATGAAAGAAATGACAGCTGACAGCTGTGTGCTGACCACAGTTCCCACAGCTAGACAACAATGAAGGGCATCTGGTCAATGCATCTCAATGTCCACCACAGATATCATGTTAGCAACTTACTCTCATAATTGTTCAGGAAAAAAAAAAGAAAGTTCATTATAATGCTTTGTGTGCAACTTTTCTATAAGTTTGAAATACTTTCAAAATAAAAAACTTTTAAGTGAACATACTTAAATTAAATGTGACTAAGGAAACACCTAAAAAAAGAGCATCCTATTACTGATATAAAGGAGGGGGTATGATGTTGAAAGATAAAAATTCATCTGAATGAGTAAAGTACAGATCACCAGGAGAGTTAGTGGGAGATAAGCCTGAAAAGGCAAGTTGAGGCTGTATACTTGCTGATGCAACGTCTCTCAAAATAGGGCAAGAACAGAAAATGTCTGCTTCATTACAGCTAGACTGGCTTTCAGTTTCACCTCACCACTTCTGAGTAGGTAAAGTCTTTTCCAGATTATCTCTAATAGTTACTATTTCCTATTTCCTTCTTCCTTTTGTTCCTTTCCTCTCCAAGGCCATCATGGAAGTTGCAATGTGAAGATGCGAGTCTTTGTTCAGCTTCCTCATACTGGGATGAAGATTATTTTTAGGATTAATCTCTGAGTCATAGAGGGAGGAGGGAAAGAACCATTTTAATCTCTTTTTCTTCCTTCATAGCCTGCTGTACAGCTAAATCATTTTTAAAAATTGCCTTTTTTTCCCTCTTCCCCAAGAATTATTTGCCTTTTCTTTTTTCTTTGGAATGGTATCTATAAACCTTCATCAGAGGCTTCTAAAAATGAAATAGATTTTTCTTTGCTGAATGGACCATTGGCTAAATTAAAGGAGATTGCCTTAAACTGTTGTCAGGTAAGTAAATCTATTTATTATAATCCTGATTGCTGGGATCTGAGACATCGTATACAGTTTTTCCTCATTCCCTTCTCACTGTCTCCTCAGCTGTGCCCACCTCTGGACTTTCTCTTTTGTCTCTCCCAGGTTGAGAGTAGAAGGCACTCCTGCTTTCTGTGGGAGATGCAAGCAGATTGTGTTCTGGCCTTCTCCCCTTGCAGCAACATGCTTGAGCATGTCTCATGCTTTACTATTTGACCATATTTCTTTGAAGGATTAATAAGCATGGAATCACCGAATGCTACACTTTTTAAAAAGTTTCTATCAACTTACACATTAAAATGGAAAAAAAGCCCTACCCAAATACATTACCAAGAAAATGGAGAGAAAGTTATATCTTAAAGCAGGCACTTAAATATATGTGGAATCAACTGAATTAAAGAGAGAGCTGGCTTAACTTCAGAAAACCATGTTTTAAACAGGCAAGCTTCTGGATGGAGATATTAATAACACCTCTTGTTTATCCAGGATGGCCCTTTAGCATTTTCAGAGTGTTTTCACATATATTATTTCCTATAATCCCTGGACCGACCCTGTAAAGGGAGATGAGGCAGGTGTTATTTATACCATTTTAAAGATAAGATTAAATGACTTGCTGGAGTCTAACAATTAGTAAGTGGCAGAACTGGGGCCAGTCTCCAGGTCTGCTGACTACTGTTGGTGCCAGGATACCAGATGGATTCTTCCAATTTCAGAGTGGTGCCCTCAAGAGTTACTGCTGGGGGACTTGTCTTATTTAAAACTTTTATGAACTGTCCGAAAGTGGGCTCATAGAAGAAAAGTCACTGGGCTGAGATGTTCTTAAGCTCTCCAGAGTAGTAAATACCAAGCAGATGGATCTCAACTGAAAGGGTAAATTGCACAAAAATATGTGAATGGACAAAGTATGGCAAATGAATTTCATTCTGTACTGACTTGGGATAATGCACTTACAATTGTTAGTCTGAAGTATATTTAAAAGAAGATGAGCTTGGAACTATGTTTTATTCCAATAAAGAGAACAACGAGTTATTGGTGACTGTTTCCTAAAGTCATACAACAATAAAATGTTAGGCCTCATTGCTAAAAACATGGTAAACAAAACTGAAAAATTTGACAAAATCATTTTGTCCTACCTTTGACAAAATGGTAATGAAGCTATACCTGGAATCATTCATCTACTTCTGCCTCGAAACCTTAAAAAAAGAGCCTAGTAGGTATACCAGATCAGAGAAAAGGGCAACTAAAATAACCAAATAAATTTCCTAAGGAGAAATTTGCTTTAAAAAATAGGATTAAATGAAGTGACTATTTGGAGGAAATCCTTACTTTTATGAAGTTTATGTCATAGAGGGCAACTGCAATATTCAAAAACATTTCATTTTCAACAAACATTTATTGAGAGAACACTATATTCGGGCACTATGCTTGATCAACACTAGACTTTACAATGAATAAAAACATACAAGTTAACAATCATTGTCAGAGAATACCGGACTGGATGAATCTTTAGTCTAACTCAGCACAGCTTTTCTTGTGTTCTTGAAGGATTGGCATCTGGTTTATAGTGCACAGTCTCTGAGGTTTGGCTGATATTTTGGTTACCAGAGATCAATCTACCCTGGTGAACCTGCATTCAAGTTCTTCAAGCTGTAAATTTTAAAGACTGGACTCTTCATACCACCCAGAGGATAAAGTGAAGTTATAACTTCTCATTAACATTTAGTTTTTACCTGGGTCTTACAGACACCATCTTTCTCTATGGTCTCAGCATTTCTGAGCTAGGAAGATACAGAGTCCCTCCCTATATGACTGAATTATGCTCCCAAAAGTTGATTTCTAACTTGGTGGTTTGAAACTGAAAATGCATTTACCCCAGAGAAACAATGTGACAAATACTGGTTAGGTTCTTAGGCCAACTCTTAGAAGCCTATTTAGCCCACATGTAGCTCGACCACGAGAGGATGAGAATTGTGACCTACAACACTGTTTCTATGGGAAAATGTGTCTCAGCCGCAGAACAAGGTCTTCCTTCCACCTCCACTTCCTACCTCCATGAGTAAACGAATCCAGCGTGTGTACTGTAGGAAATGCCGCCTCTGAGTGTGGGCAGCTGGGCGCTATGGCCTTGGGTGCCTTATCCACAGGGCAGAGATATATTCATTCTTTCACCTCTCCTGCCCTAGTCTGGTCAGTGAGAGGGATGAGGGAAGGTGGGGAGTCTTTCCTTGAACAACTTGCTTCAGAATAGGGCTGTTGGAACCCTTTTGGAGGGAGAATTCAAAGCTGGCTACATAATTTCTGGGGCTCCTAGTTTGAAAAGTAGGAGAAAAAATGTGGCTAAAGGTATTAAAATATAAAGCTTTTTTCCTTTTCTGGTCTCTCTCTTGATGTGTCATGGTTTTAAATTTAGATAGATGGATAGTTAACTTTTATAACTTTAATATCATTCTAAGTAAGGAAAAATTAAAAATTTAAGTTACCATATATTTTAGAATTTTTATATTGTACAATGCCAGTTATACAAATATAAGAGCATTTAACGCCTATGTGAAATCACCAAAATGACACAATCCCTATTTTGTAGCTCATAAAGCAGTGCCCCCCAATAGTCCCTCCCTTACCCACAAGGGGTATGTTTCGAGATCCTCTGTGGATGCATGAAACCATGGATAACACGGAACTCTATATATACTATGTTTTTTATTATACATACATACCAATGACAGTTTAATCCATAAATTAGGCACAGTAAGAGATTAACAACAGAGATAATAAAATAGAACAAATATAACAATATACTGTCATAAAAGTTAAATAGCTTTGGGGTTATTATTCAGTAAAATAAAGGTTACTTGAACACAAGTACTGTTGATACCTCAACAGTCCATCTGATAACTTAGATGGCCACTAAGTGACTAAAGCATGGGTAAGCTGGTGGGCGTGTACAACACTGATATGCCGGAGAAGATGATGATTCACATCCCTGGCGGGATGGAGCAGGACGGCTTGTGATTTCACTATGCTACTCAGGTGAGTGGGCAATTTAAAACTTACAGATGTTTATTTCTGGAATTTTCCAGTTAATATTTTTGGACCATGGTTGACCATGGGTAACTGAACCCAGGAAAGTGAAATCGTGGATACGGGGGCGCTATTGTACACGGGAAAAGGTGGCTCCTTAAAGGACATCAGAGTATTGTTACCATAGTAAAGCAGACTGGATACAGGGCAGAAAAAACAATGGATTCTCCTACCCTATCCCTACTTCCACCCTCTTGCTCATCTAATCTACCCTTCCCATTCATGCCAGAATTATTGTTCTAAAAACTAGTTGTATCATCTAAATTCCTCTCCTACTGCCTTTAGCATAAATCCCAAAGTTCTGGCATCTAATCAAGGCTTTCTCAGTTGCTAACTTGCTAACTTGCCTTCATTCCCCTGGGCCTGTCAGACTGCTCCCATTTTCCAAAGTGTGCCAGGTACATCCATCTCTTTGTACATTCTGCTCTTTCATCCAGAAATGTCCTTTTCTTGATACTTCATGATAGAACCAAGCCCAGCTCTATTCTCTCTTCCAGTTGAACCTTTCCTGATGTCGCCAGTTGTCATCAATTGTTCCTTCCAACAAGAGCAGGTAATTTGCACCTCTGCTCAGGAAGCACTCATCTCATGCTGCCTTATGGTGTACTTACCTGCTCCTCTCTTGCATTCTTCCACTACAACAAGGGCTTTCAAACTCTTTTAACAATAGCATAGCTCATAGCAACAATGAGCAATAAATAGAAATACATTTTATGTTGTGAACCAATTGGCACACTTAAATATATCTTATATTTCATTAATTTTAAGAAGTACTTCCTCCATTTTAATATCTCTGAAATCAGGATGTAGCAATAGGCTATCATATTCTAATAGAGTTTTCACTTTCTTAATAGTACATAAAATAATGGCATGTCATAAATAACACTGTAGACTTTTGAAATATGATACATAACTGAAACAAAAGTTTCACAAAACAATGTTTACTCCCTGTTATGGATGTGGTCTTTAGTTATTTGCTATTTCCTTAAGAAAAATATGCAGGTCATAAACCACCAAAATGATTTCGCTACTCACCAATGAAGTAGTGAAAAACTACTAAGAATGGAAACTATTTACAGCTATACAATAGGATTAAAAGCTAAGACTGACTAGGTTAACATGACTTTGTAGCTCAACCGTTTGTGTAAACTTGACTTTAATTTCAAGAAATTCTTGCCCAGGAAGTTGCAAATAACGTAATTGCAGTTTCAGGAACTTCCTCAAAGTCCATTTTTCTGAACAATAGACTATTGACCGACCTTGCCTTCATCAGGATAAAAAAGCCCCCTCCTCAACAAGATTATTCTATTGGGTTTATCAAACAACTGTTTACTCTTCTGGGCTTGCTTCAAACTTTCTCCTTCCTGTGTCCACTCACCCTAAACGGTTATATCATAAATTTAGCCCAATCTCAATCAGTAAGGGATGTATAACGGTCATAGGTAAGAAGCTCTTGTTGTAGAGAGGCTACATCCACAAATTAGAAATCTTGTAGTTGGAACAAGCCTCCCCTTTCTCTTGGTTTTACTTACTCACCATGTCCATTTCACACCTGGTACTCAGAATATTTTAAATATAAAACATTCGAGCTCCATCCCAATCACTTAACTTCAGGCCACTATGTGACCTTTGAAGTGGTCTTTGCCTTTCAGGCTTTAAGCTTGAAGATGAGTATAATAACGGATAATGGCTGCCAAACGTTTGGTTCTCATTAGGAATAGGATTAAGTCATTAAAAAAACTAAATGTTGACCAGCGTCCGATTTCATAAATACCTACATAAATTTCACATAAACACTGAAAAGGCTCCTTGGACTCAATGAGCCCTGAGAAATACAGTAAGTTTGCTTTTCATTCAAGTGGGCCCAAGAAGTTACCAATCCACCAATTCCCACGTCCCAGGACACCTCTTCCCAAATTCTACGCTTCAGTCAAACTGGCCTAGTCCCAGGACCTCCAACAAGCTAGGTGCTCTCCTCCCAGTCTTTGTTCACACTGTTCCCTCTGCAAGAATACCCTCCCCCTCACCTCCTCTGGTTATATCAGTTCATTCTGATCCTGCGAAAAGGTCACGTGGCGACCCCAGTTAGAAGTCCTAATCCACTCTCAGGCTGAATTAACGGCCTTCTTGGCACTTGGCCTCTAAACGCGTGTGCTTTTAAATCGGCTGCTGCCTTCTAGCCAGTCGGTCTTCAGGCTCAACCTTCTTGTTCCCGGCCTATTCCTCTTGGATTTCTCAGTGCCTTGCACGTAGTAGGTGTGCACTGAAACGCTCGTAAGCAGTTCGGTCACTTTGTGAGCGGCGGGGAAGGTAGCGGAGCAGAGAGTGCCCGTCTGCCCACCTCCCCGCCGGCCCCCCGGCGCAGCCCACCCAGGCGGCTGACGAGCCCGCGTGCCTCTCCAGCCACCCCCGCGACGCGCGGCGCCGAGTCACGGGCGTTGGAAATTCCGCCGCGTGCAAGCTCACTGGGCCGGGCGGGGGCGGGGGAACCCGTGGAGTGAGCCTGTGACGTGCGGGGGCGTGGCTCCGGGAGGCCGCGCCCCCTCTCCCTCGCCCTCTCTCGCGGGTCGGGGTTACATGGCGGCGACTGCGGCAAAGCGAGAGCCTCGGAGACGCCGCTGCCGCCAGCACAGCCGGAGACCTGAGCCGACACTGGGGGCTGTCCGCGGGCCCCGCACTCCCTCGATGAGTCGGAGAAGTCCCGTGAGTGTGTGTGTGTGCGTGTGCGGGGCGCGCCGGCTGGGCGTC
>NW_011888800.1:15047368-15091325 GCF_000151845.1 Pteropus vampyrus
CGCGGGTTCGAAGCCCGGCCCGGCGGGCGGACGGGCGAGGGACGGCGGCCGGGAGGGGCGGCCCGGGGAGCGTGAGGTGGCGCGGAGTCTCGCCTTCCTGGCACGCTGCCTTTCGAAATGCTCCCGCGTCTCCTCCCCCATCCCATTCCGGTGACTCGGCCTCAGCTGACTCCGGCCGGGCAAAGTCTCCAGTGGACTCGGCAAATTGCGTAGCGCACACACTTACCGGCTCGTCTCAGAGCCCCGAAGTCTTCTGCCCAAGTTTTGAGTCTAGCCATAAATGAGGTACAGAAAACTCGTCCGAGTCGGAATTCCTAATTTCCTCTCCTATACTGCAGCCTTGCCTTAGCTGCGTTCGGGACGTTGAACGGTGGTGGGTCAAAGTACCCAAATGAAAACTTGTTTTGTCAGTTCACTGAAAAGGCCTCCCTGTGCATTTCTATCTGACTTGGTGAGGTGCGTTGAAAAGTAAGGTGTTTTGGCCGCCTTTTCCTTGTCTTAGTAAGACTCGACTGGTTCAGGTGTTATGTCGGAACTCTGTGAAGCAGGATCTTTTTGATTCCTTGTTTTATTTTTTCTTTTGCTTACTCATTGGATAAGATCCAGTGAAGAGAACTGGTGATGTGGAAATAGAAGCCTACTGCATTTGCAGCAGAATTCATGTTCTTCAGTGCTAAAATGCCCTTAAAAGTCAGTCTCGGTATTAACTTTTTTTTATGGGTACAAGACGATTTGTTATGAGAGAAAATTAACAGCGGACAAAATGGAGCACAAACAGCTTCAGGGTAATTTTCTGATTGCTTGATCGCTGTTGCCTTGTTATTTTTTAAAGTTCTGATTGGACATAGTCCCTCTCTTCAGCGGTGGAAAACTGATATGTAAAGAGTAATCTCACTAGAATGTAGGGTCCAAAGAGGAAACTGCCTAGAAGGTTTCTCTTGGAAATGTCAGATTTTAACGTTTGAAAAATAATTTTGAATTGGATGGAAGAAACTTTACCTATCTTTAACGAGTAGTTAGTTGTTCAAACATGTTTATGAAAGGCTTGCTGTGTGCCAAAGTGCGTAGAATTCTTTCTTTATATACATTACATCAATAAGTATTGCCTTGTGAAACTTGTAAAATTGCTTATTGGTGTTCGAAATTCAGTCGTCTAGGAAATGCCATCGTCTAGGAAATGCCAGATTTGAGCAGGACATGTTATATCACCTAGATATTACTATTCAGGAAAAAAAACTCTGGGAAATGGAGAATTGTTTATAAAAACCTTTATATATGACCATATTTTGGAGTTATTTGCAAAGGAGGATTAAAAGTAGGTTTGTGATTAAGAAAGAATCTAGAGATTGATTTGAAGATCAGTTAATTTTGCAATAGAGAAAGCACATGTTCTAATGATAAGTGTTAATACTAAAAGTGTTGCAGTATTTTGCATAAGTTCATTTAAGCATCGTGAGAATTCGTAACTGACAAAATGGTAAGGTTTGCTGACTCAGGGTACATTGCTGACGGGGATGGGGTCCGGTAGGAGGAAGCTTGAAGTGCTGCAAGTTTTGAGTTGAGTGATGACTCATCCTGCCCACGACTGCTACGTGGCCCCTTTTTTTGTGTGCACTGTATTTTTTTTTTTAAATGATAGGCTAAAATGTTTCTGTCAGTATTATATTCTCACTCAGCAGGAACCATAGTTTCTCTAAAAAAGTATGCCTTCTTAAATTGCGTTTTAAAAGGTTATCATATGTCCTACAGGTGGAATTTGTAACATTTGTTGAGAAGAAAGGTAAAATTGTTGGTGGGTTGCTGCAGTTAAATGTTTGATACTAGCAGTTCTTTGGTTATTTATTGAGAGCTTTGTTACAGATTATATACAAAGAACAGATAGTACTTTTATGGTGTGGGTAGAAATTAACCTTATGTTTTCCTTGGTAATATAGAAATTAGTTCAAGTGTGGTAAAGGGGCAGAAATATTTAATCAGATATAGCTCTGAATGTGAGCATTTCATTACGATGGAATTATACATAATGCTTTCTTTTGATCTATATGAGTTCGGTTTTAATAAAGACAACTTGAAATAGGTATTGTTATAGGCACTGTTTTTTAATGCCTTTTTTTAAAGATAAGCTGATTGTACAGTTCCAAATTTAGGACATACACTGATCACTGATATTTGGTAATTAAGATATTTTGGTTTATTTTAAAAAGCCACCGTTTAGCAGGTTGGCTTAAAAATAAGATTGAGAAAAAAAAGATTGAGAATAGCACTTGGCTTTAAAAGTGAGAAAAAAAAGAAAAAACTCCCCATTTCCTCTTTTTTTTGG
Source organism: Pteropus vampyrus (assembly GCF_000151845.1). NCBI lineage: Eukaryota > Metazoa > Chordata > Mammalia > Chiroptera > Pteropodidae > Pteropus > Pteropus vampyrus. The sequence continues at coordinate 15,049,689 of NW_011888800.1, forward strand.
TATACTGTTTTATCTTTTCAGAGTGACTTATTTGAAGATTTTTGTGGGCAATAAAGTGTATTGTTAATGTGAATTAAATCTTTGGAGAGATTTTGGAAGAGCATTATATGATTTATGTAGAGGAACTTTAATAAAGTTTAATTCAAACTATATTTCCTACTAAAGGAAATATAAAAATTCAAATATGAAAGTATTATAGATTTGCAAAGCATCCTATCACTTAGAGGTTGAACATGTACTTCCTGTGTGTGTGTGTGTGTTAGAATATAGGTAATCAGCTGTTGTGCATAATTCAGAATTTATAAACAAACTGGATATCTTAGCCTGTCTCTCTTCTGTAAGATATTGCCTTATGAAACGATGAGCCTTCTCACTGCTATCCAGTTCCTTTGTTCACATTGCCCACTTGAACCCCGTGTTTCCCTAGGGCCTCTGTTAATATAGAAGATGCCTCAAAAGTAAATTCTTAGTGGCATTGTTGGCTGCCTCCTTTCAGCTCCTTCAGCCTGTTTTGTGGCTGTTAACATTATTCTACAGCCTGCTAGTGGTATGGGGATTTTGGTCAGTTTTATTGCTCAGAGCCCTGAGACTCTACAAAAACAAGGTTATGGTGGTTAATGGCTTTTTAAAGGGAGTTTCTTTTCATGTGGAGCTGACGGTTTTAAGGTGAAGTGTTGTAGGCTGAATCCAGCATTGTTTTTTTTTTCCCTCCGTGAACTGCATATTTGGAAAATACAGTGTGCCCCTCTGATAGTTTTTAAAGGTTTGTCTTTCATACATGTTAACCTTTTAAATCTATTTCTGAAAAATTGTAAAGAGATTGCATGTTTACATAGCAAATTTTCCCATTGTTTTTCATTTCAATTTTATATGTCATGGGGGAAAAGGGTATCACAAAAATTGTTAGAATTCTAGCATTTACTTAAGGGAAGAGACTGCCTCTGTAGAGAGTGTGAAATCTCTGTGCATTTAATTCTGTACAACCATAAAATGACAAAATGTTAGTTTTTACAGAGGGGTCATGGACATTGTCTTTACCCAGGTATGTATATCATTTGGCAGTTAAGGAAACTGAAGTCCAGAGAGATCTAAGACCTTGGTACTCGGAAGTGTGATCCTGGACCAGCAGTGTTAGCATCACATGTGAATTTGTTAGAAGTGCAGAATCTTGACTCCATCTCAAGACCTTCTGAATTAGAATCTATAGTTTAACAAGATTGCAGGCGGTTCACATGTACATTCATTTCTAAAAGCCCTACTAAGTGATATATACATAGTTCCTCAGCGAATTAGTGACTAATTTGGAAAACTCAGGTCTTCTGAGTTGCTCTTTCCTTTGGCCCTTCTGAAAAAAGTCAAAAGGAAATTTGAGGACTTAAGCACTGTCCAGTAGAACTTTCTGTGACGATGAAAGTATTCTGTGCTGTCCAGTGAGGTAGGCACTACCCACATGTGACTACTGAGCACTTGACAAGTGGCTAGTTCACCTGAGGAACTGAATTTTAAATTTTACTTAATTTTATTAATTTATATTTAAGTACCTGCATGTAGCTAGTGGCTGTCACGTTGGACAGCACAGATAAAGATGATCTTTGCCCACACTAAATTTAAAATAATCTAAGATGTAATTTAATAACTGATTAGTCTCAGTTTAATTTTCCTTTTCATTTACAAATTGGAGAGATGGTGGTTTTTTAACTACCTACTTTTCTAGTATGCCCAGATAATATTTTAGTAGTTATTTTAAAGCAGTGCCAATTTTCTGATTGATACTCCTGTGTTCAGTAGATAATCTGAGTTCTAAGAATGTACATTTTCCCTTTTGTCTCAATAAAGGTATTTTTATACGATTAAACAAATTAAAAAATAGGTGTTAAATAAATGTTTCTCAATTGTTTTGTGGATGGATAGAGAGGACAGTTTTTACCTCTGGCCTAGTATCTCTAGACTTGTTGGTATTTGTTAATGGCTGCCAGATTGATCTGTTGTTATTTATTTCCAGTTGCAGAAACTTTGAGTGGTTCTTAATCTCCCACCTTATGCAGTGGGAGGAGTCTAACCCTAGAGTAAGTCAGACTTGCCTGTGTCCGAATCTTGACATTTACTGTATGTGTGATTTCAGTTTAGTTGCTTTACCTCTCAGGACATCAGTGCACTTGTTTGTGAAATGAAACTTACAAGGTAGTGGTTCTGAATAACAGAAATAATTTGCGACTTGGAAAATGCCTGGCACTTAACAGAATCTCAGTAAATATAAATTACCTTCCTTTTCCCTCCTGCTTAGCTTTTATAGCCTTCTGTAATTTAGTCGCATGCTTAAGATTCCAAGCAGGCTTAAGACATTCTGATTTTAGGTCTTGTTGGTTCCCACTGGTTAATTTAATTTCGTGCCTGGCTTCATTCATGTCATATCCCTTGTAGATTCCTCTCCTCGTACTCTGACTTTCTTGACTTCTCAAGAACCCATCTCTTGCCCGCATCGTGAATTTTTTCCTTTCTATTGGGTTATCTTTATTAGCATACAAATGTACTCTAGATCTATACTGTCCAATCTGGTAGCCACATTTCAGTTGTTCAGTTACCATATGTGGCTGTTGGCTACCATATTGCACAGTGCAGATATAGAAATTTTTTTATAGATCCTCTCACGATTCCACATTCTTCTCTAGCCACTGCCTCATTTCTCTGATCCTGTTTCAAGCAGATTTTCACTAGTTGTCTTTGTGTGCTCTTTCCACTTTCCTTGAGGCTCTTCAGCTTACTCTAGACTGGCTTTTCGCACCAGCTCACCACTGAAATTGTTCTAGTCCGGATTACCAGTGAGTTACATTTACCAAATCTATATTACAGTATCTTGTAGCACCATTCAATATAGTTGACCACTGTTTTCTGCCTGTTTACTTGCTTCTCTTAGCTTATGAGACACATAGTCTCCTTGTTTTTCTTGTACCTCGTCATACTTTTTTATTGGCTTCTTTCCTCTACCTGCTTCTAAGTATTGGCATATTCCAGTCCTGGGCTTTTTTGCCCCCGCTTTCTCTTTCTAAATTCTTTCCCTAGGTGGTCTCATTCAACTTACTGTTTTAAATACTACCTACATGTGGGTAATTCTTAAATTTATGTTTCTGGTTTAGACTTCTTTGAGTTCCAGATGCATTATCCATTTGCCTGCTTGATATTACTACTCAGTTATTTAAGTAGACATTGTCTAAATAGATTTAATAACCAGATATGGAGCTCTTTCTCCAATATTGTTCTTCTCCCAGTCTTCCCTATCTCAGTAATTGGCATCTAGGAGTTACCATTGAATCATCTTGTTCCCTTATCCCTCATATCTACTCCATCACCAAGTTTTCTTGGTCTCCAAAAATCATTTGAATCTATCTCATCTTTGATATATTCATTCCTACCAGCTTAGTGTCAGCTACCGTCATCTCACATGGCCTACTGAAATAGCTTTTTTTTAATTCTTTCTTTCTTTTTTTTCTTTTTTTTTTTTTTTTAAGGCGAGGCAACCCTTGGTTGACCTCACGGATTGCAAAGACCTTGTCAACTTTCAATCTCTTATTTTTTATTTTTTGCGCCTACGGCCCCTGGTCTTCCTAAGTGGTCTCCCATCCAAGTACTAGCAAGGCCCGACCCTGCTTAGCTTCCGAGATCAGATGGGATCGGGCTTGTTCAGGGTGGAATGGCCATAGAATGAAATAGCTTTTGACTGGTCTCTGCTTTTACACAACTGTCTTCTTCAGTTAATTTTCCCAGTTGCCAGAGTTATCTTTTTAAAATGTAAGTGAAAGCATACCAATTGTCTGCTTAAAACCCTTCAGTGGTTTTCCTTATCTCTTAGTTATAAAGTTGAGAATCCTGCCTCATGTGTTCCTCACTACCTATCCAGTCTTATCTCCACATTAGTTCCCACTCTCTTTGCTCAAGACACTATGGTTATACTGGCATCTTTTTCTTCAAAATACCAAGTTCTGTATTGCTTTAGGTCATATTTGCTGTTTTCTCTGTTTGGGATGCTCTTCTCCCATCTCTTAGCCATGCTGGTACTGTCTCCTCATTTAGATTTCAGCTCCTTAAGTGGCCATTTCCCAGCCACCCAATCATAGCACTTGGCCATATCCGGTTATTAATTTACTTGTTTTTTAATCTTTCCTCACTAGAATGTAAACTCTTTGGAAACAGAAGAACCTTAACTGTCTTATTCTCCACTGTACCATCAAACAGTGCCTGGCACATGCCAAGTGCTCAGTAAATTTTTGTGGAGTATATAAAATGTTTGTTTGATTCCTTTAAACTTCTAAAGAGAAGATATATGTTAAGATAGCATTGTAATTAATGTAACATGATTCTGGTTGGGGTCTTTGAGCTCTCAAGTACTTTATTGGTTCAGTTTCAGAAACTTAAACAGGATCTGAATATTAGATGGTAGTATTATGCTAGGGTTAATTTCCTGATTTTGATGGTTATATTTGGTTATGCAGAAGAATGTCCTATCTGTAGGAAATATTTACTCTCAAAGAATTAGGGTGTGTGTGTGTGTGTGTACTGTATTTGTCAATAAAAAATTGCATTATTATTTGAGAGAAGATCATGGGTTTCAGTTTATAAACCTGAGGTTCATATCCTGGCTCACTGATGTGTGATCTTGAATGCATTATTTAAATTCTCTGAAGATCTTAAGACCCATTTTGCAATGTCGTTAGGAGGATTTAGTGTAAGAGTATATATGCCTGGCACAATGTTTCACACATAATATATTCTTAATGAAGCTTGCCGTTGTCCTTACATTCTTTTAAAATTCAAATATTAAAAAAGTTTTTATTCTCATGTTCAAGCTTTATAATATCAACAAATACTTTAAAAATTAATTGCTTTTATTATAGTTGATAAAATGGGATAAATGTATATCAAATATGTTATTTAGGTCTTCAAATTAGAATTTTTGGACCTTATTTCATTAACATAATCTTTCAATATTTTAAAACTTTTAAAGAAGAAAGTAGAGCCCTTTGAAATTAAATTTCAATTAAAATGTATATATTTATCTTGATTAACATGTTAATTTCCATTTCCTTTGGAATTGTCACTGAGTCTGTGGTTTGTTAATCTATTAGTTTGTATTATTGTTGTAAAAGTACACAACTGCTTGGCAAAATAAGTCATTACTTACTATTGGTGATTTATTTAGTTTTCTCTTTTCCCTTCCCTTTACTCTCCATTGATGGACATGTTTTTAAGTAAGCATAATGATCAAAACAGGTGTTTAGAAATGACCCATGAGACTTTCATTAGTTATCAGTCTCTTTTAAATAATATAAGCTATTTCACTGATATTGTAAACCTTACCCATTACATGATTAATTTTACCCTTTTCTGGCCCTTCGTGCACTTATTGTCTTGTATTTTGCTTTTACGTTTGCATTAAACCCATGATACATTATTTTTGTCTTACAAAATAAGTCTCTTAGAGATATTTAAACATACAGATAGATTTTTTTTTAAAGGCCTTTTATGTTTTCCCTTTACCCATTCTTGGGATTTTGTTCCTTCTGTAGATCTGGGACTCCATTTGGTGTCATTTTTCTTCAGCCTAAAGAACTTCTTTTAGTATTTCTTATAGTGAAAGTCTACTGGAGACAAATTCTTTCTGCTTTTGTCTCTTCGAAAATGTCTTTATTTCATCTTAATTTTTGGAATATATTTGCCTAGATAAAAAATTTCGAGTTGATAGTTTCTTTTTTCCTTTGGTGCTTGAAAGATGATGTTCTGTTGTCTTCTCACTTTTACTGTTTCTAGTGCTCTGCCAGCCATTATTCCTATTGTTCCTTCCCTAGTTTATGCTTTTTCTCTTTTCTTTGGTTGCTCTTAAGAGTTATCCACACCGCCCCCCCTTTTTTTTTCAACAGTTCAACTGTGATATGCCTAGATATAGATTTCTTTGTGTTTATCCTGCTTCTGGTTCATTGAACTTCTGGGTCTGTGTGTTGTCCTTTATCAGTTTTGGAAAGTTTTTGTCCATTATCTTTTTATATACTTCTACCCTACCATCTTTCTGAGCCTTGAGGCTCTCTGCTTTTCAGCCTAGCTGCCAGCTCTTCGGACTGTTTACACGTTTTCTTTTGCTTTCTAGTCCTATCTCAGGTTTTCTTTACCCCATGTTTTGCCTTATTTCTTTGCCTTAGTCTCAGAATGCTTCAGAGGGGTTTGTTTATCTTATGCTTCCTTGTCCCCCACTTTCAGAGGGCAGCTTGGACATGGTAGAGGCCCTTATGCTGAGATTCTCATTTTTCCTGTCTTGTCCTTAGACTTTTGCACTCAGTGAGGATGCATGGAGGAAAGAGTTGGCAGTTAGGGCTTGTAACTGGGCCTTCTCTGAATTATAATCTGTTATCTGAATCCACATGTAGCTTTTCAAGTTGGTTATAAATTTGGCTGGTTTCTTCTTAATCTTGTTAGTGGAAAATTCTTTGTTCTGCCACTTTGCTAGGAATGAGAATAGCTGTGGTCTCTGCTCTTATGAAGGGCTTGCCATTTTCTGGAATTTAATTTATTTAGTTTTCTTTGCATCCTTAGTTTTTTGATTTTTTTAAAACTATGATTTTTGTAGCTTATCTATCTTGTCATGGCTTAAAAGGTGAGAGTAATAGTGTCTTGCACTTTTCTGCATTCTAATTGCAAATGGAAATCCTGAGCCTCTCATTATAATTATAAAATTTTAGAGCTGGAAGAAACTATAGAAATCATATAGTTTAGCTACATTGTTTACCTGATGAGGAACTGAGACCTAGAAATGCGAAATGCTTTGTTTGCGAGCTTATTAGTTACAGATCTGGACTAAACATCAGATCTCTAACTCACGTTTTTTTTTTCCCCTTTTAATATGGGCTTAGTGAAAGCAGACAGGAATTTTTCAAAGTGCCAAACTCTAGTGTGAATCTGATAGGAAACTTATACTCTTCTTTGTATCTTGCGAGCTTTGTTTGGGTCTGGAGAAAATGAGAAACAAAGGAGGAACGATATTCCAGAAAAGTTATATGCCTTTCTGAATCAGTTTTTAAAAACTGGGTACTCTCCAACTAAGCATGTAGTTTTCTCCGTTTGATCAGAGGCCAGAAATATTTCATATGGTCTTGCACAATGTAGCCTTCTTTAGACCCTCACCAGGGTTAGCTCAAAAATTATAGCAATTATATTTGATATGCACTCTGCAAAGCTGTGGTGCTAGATGCCATAGACCCTGCTGGGATGGACTGAAGAATAGTAAAATCAGTAATGTTAAGGTCTTGCATATCTTCATGATATCTTCTTGGTATTACATGAAATGATAGGACTTTTTATAGAACCCTGCTTGTCTGATTATATAAGACATTATTTCAGTGTCACAATCCCTCCCCACTACCTCAACAAAACAACAGGAGCTGTAACAAAACTGAAGTGTTTTTGTTTCTTCAGTGGGTTGAAATCAATTGCTTTCTTCATGTTTTGGCAGACCTATATGTTCACCATAGAGTGAGGCTCCTGGGAGAATGCCTGGGAAGCACCATATCTAGGAGTCATCACTGATGTTGCTTCATGATAGGTCAGATTCTGAAAAAGTTGAGAGTAGGGTTTGTCTTCTCTAAAACTTCCTAATATCAAGTAGAATATGCTATTTACATTAATTCATTCAGTATAGTTTTTAATGTGCCTACTAAGTATCAGGTACTAAGCTCAGAAAACGTCAGTAAAACTACTTCATCCCAAATCTTTCATTTTAAAATAGAGCTACAACAAAGGTGAGGGGAATGGTGCCGTGGTAGATGAAGAGTAGATCTGAAGAATAGAGATTCATTAGATTGGGAAAGATGAAAAAGACAAGGGAAAGAGAATACTGTTAGAAAAGAAAGAACAAATGTTAGTGGGACAGGGAGGAATCCACTATAATGCTCTAGGAGTATGCACTCCATGAGGTTAGGTGGATTTCTTTTTTAAAAAACTGTTTTGACCCCTGGTATACCTTAATTCCTAAAACAAGGCCTGGCATATGATAAACACTCAGTAAGGTTTTGTTGAATAAAAGTAATGGATGGATGGAAGAATTAAAGCTGTTTTAGTCAAAACTGTTTAAAACATCTTGGTTCTCTCTGCTTTTGGGACCATGTTGGGATTACATTTCTCACCTCCCTTGAAGTAGGTGCAATGGTGTTAACAAAGGTTAATAAAATATAAATAGAAGCAAAGTCTGTCATTTTTAGATGGAAGCTTTAGGTACCAGTGAAATATTCTCACTTTCTCTCTGACACAGTGAGTGGAAATGGTAGCGAAGGTAGCTACTTTGACAGCTTGGATGACAGATAATGTGAAACTTGTTACATGAGCAAGACTTAAAACTGTTTTTTTAAGTCACTGGGATTTTGGGATTATTCATTACTAATCTATCCTGACTGCTACAGAAATTTGTATTAATTCTCATCATGTTGGAATCCTCAGCTGTCCAAAGGTACTTGAAGAGGGAGGCTACCTACATGTTTACTGCTTGTGTATTTGCTCCAGTGTTTCCTTAATGTTGGGAGAAGAGTCAGAAATGAGGGCTTGGGCAGGAGGAAGATAGAGGGAATGAAGAGTTATTATTATTTTTAAAATTTTAGCCATAAATTTGTCAAAGGCATTGTGTTTTTATAATGTTTAGTATACAGCAATTTCAATCACATTTCCCCTGTTCCGGGTATACCACCATAATAAGTGCTTGGGAATAAAAGTCAGTGAAGTAAAAGACTTGTATTGTGCTTTCATAGATTAGAGACTTTTAGAATTAGAAGGATCTTTAGAGATTGTTTGATTAGTTTATCTGGTCTGTAAAGTTCTGACATTCCAATATGGATACCCAAGAGTAAATAGAAACGAAATGTAACACAATGGCATTTATTTTATAATGGCTTTTTAAAGTCAAAGGCAAATGAAAGTCCCGGATGTTAATATGTATTTAGGCAAAGGTTAAGACAGTTTAAGAACAGAAGTTGGGAATGCAAAAGTAGGTTTTTTTGATTTTTGTTTTTAAATTGGATACAGTGTTTGAAGCTATGTAAATCTGTCTTTGAAAGTTTGTCCCTGAAGCTAACATTAGTTACTGGTAGTAGGCAAAGCCTGTTAGGTTTTGGTGTTTTAGTTTTAAGGTCCTCCCTCCCACCCCAGGTTCCTAAGATCATTCACTCACACTATTTTGCACTCTGGGCCTCCTTGAGGTCCAGATGCTGAGAGGGATAACTCTTAGGGCCACCTTACATTAGGGGCAAGGGCTTTGTCAAGAATGCATATGGGCAAGCATTTAAGCTGTAGCCTTTGGCCTTCTCTGCCTTAAAAACTTAGTAGCTTTGATGAGAGCTTGAGGCATGATTTAGAGAAGGGTGAATTTGTGTGCCAGGGTTAGGAGACAGTCCTAGGTGAACATAAGTGGAGCATAACCTTTCCAGTCTCTCCAAAAGCAGCTGGGTTTTGGCTGAGAAGATGAGGGGCTGTCTGGATTCCAGTTAACTCAAATTACTCACTTGGTCTTGGAGAAGTGCAAAATAGGCAAGAGCTGTTGAGGAAGTAGAAGAGGAGAACTGTCAGTGAATGTGATCAGGTCAGATGACCGTTGTCAGAATTTAACCTGAGAAGCTGCAAAGTGGAAGATGGAAGAGGAAACCAGAAAAGTAACCTTTATGTTTAAGGCTCTCCTCTCAAACTTGTTTTACACATTCAGACTCCCTTTCTGACACAGGCCAAGTTCTTACTAGATAAGAAGACAAAGAAAATTCAGTTTCTATAGAGTAGGGGTAGGAGGGGATGGGACATTGTGAAATTATTCTACTGTCTTTTATTTATTTCTTTTGCATTTTATAACTTTACTTCATATAATTAGGCTTAACTCAGAGTACTTATATTTCTTTTGGTGGGGGGATATGCTAAATGACAGAAAGCAGGAGATAATTTAGGGAAGACAGTTGTGGCTAATGCATTAGGGAAGACAGTTGTGGCTAATGCATTTTCAGGGAACTGTTTTATAAACATAGAAAGCTGGTACCCAGCCTGGGCTATATAAAGAGCTTTTACTTCCAGGTTATGGTGAATCACTGAAAGACGACCACAGGGAAAGCATAAGCCAACTTCATTTTTAAAAATCATGCTCTGTATTTCACTTTATTCACCAAATTGTTGTTAAAAACTAAACAACATTGACTCAGCTAATTAAAATGTAATGACCTCTAAGCAGTACAATATCAGCACTGAGGCTGATAGGAATGAGTAAAATTTGGAGGTAGAGAAATTGGAAAAATGCTGGGAAGTGTTATTTTAAATTACTATCCTGTCTTAGTTTTCCTTTTCCTCCCTTGAAGTGTGTGGAAAGTACAGAAGGAATATGGAACCCCATATCTTTCTTCAGTCTAAGCCTTGAACTTTGCTTTTATAAAGTTAAACATGAAAGACGGTAGAGAAAATGGTGTAAGTGAGACATATGTAGAGGTCGATGTGGATGGAGGATGCCCTGACCAGTAATCTACTGGTCCAGTTGAGTTGTACCTGCATACTTTAGTCAGGCCAATGGAGCTCCATGATTGATGTGAAAGATGGGGTGGATGGAGGGATCTGGATTTAGAAAATAACTGTCATAATGGTCAAAGTAATAAGGAGGAAGCTATTTTCATGGTCACTAAGAGTGAGCGTGGGAATTCTCTGCTTTTTTATGGCTCCTAGAGGCACACATTCTAACTTCCCTAATTAGGTCAGATCCCCCAGTGTGTATGCTCTCATAGCATCCTGCACCATTCCTTTGTACCATTTGTCCCCTTTGCATCCCCTTTTTTCCTGTTTTTTTTTTTTTTTTTTTATTGTTTGTCTCCAACCATACTGTAAACTCCATGAGGGTAGGGCTCAAGTCTGTTTTTACTTAACCATTTTATCCTAGATCCCTAGTATATTGACAGATATATAATATATAATTAGCAAACACTTGCTCTGAATGGAGTGTGACTGAATTAGAAACATTACTGGATCTATTTTATCATTCAAAAGTATAACATTACCTCCAGCTTTCCAAGCTCCTGGATGAAAAGTTGCTCCAATAGCTTTTGGTCTAATGGATATTGAAGGACTCCGAAGAATACTGAGTAATGAGGCAGGTCACTGGGCAAACACTACTATTGTAAATAATGGATTCTTTTTTCTTTTTTCCCCAGAGTTTTTATTAGTGCAATCCTCACTGTCTATTGGAAGCAGTTTTGTTGATATTACCTTCTCCCTTTAGAATGGCCTCATATTTGTGAAAAGTCTGTTCAGGGCTTTCAATATAGTTATCATCTGAATCTATAATGAGGACTCTGCAGTTCTCAGCCTAGGCACAAGCTCCAGCTTTCCTTAAGATGAAATTTTACCCACTCTGCGCCTGTAAGGTGCTGATCAGTCACAGATTTCTGAAGAGGCATTTGCATCCTTTTACTTGTTTCTGGTCTGTGATGCTTCCTGGTCTCGCTAAAATTTAAAGGGCAGATGTGGATGGGGGGTTTTGAGTAGAAATCTTTCATTCTCATGGCTTTCTATAATAATCTGGCTGCAGTTCCTACTATAGTGCTATTCTGTCAAGTAATAATGTCGTTTTTGAAAAAGCATTATTTGTGCTTGACTGACTGCTCTGTTAATGAACTAGAAGCTTCAGAGAAGAGAGTACTTAGAGATTTTACTGTTCTTATGTCAAGTCTGTAGAACTGACTTAAAAATGTACATTTATCAAAAACTTAACTGAACTTTAAGGAATTGCCTACATTAGGGCAAAAAGGTAGGAGATATGAACAACCATTTTATTTCAGGTGAGGGCTAGAAATGTAAAACTTCAGAAATACAGGAGCCTTTGAAAAATACTGTTCTAGGATTTTTGATGGGGAACAAGAAGTATTAACATGTATACAAAATAGAAAAAATTGACGGGATACACTATATTAAAGCCCTTTAAATTTTTGAACTATTTTTTTAATTCAAAAGTTTATTTGCATACTTTAACTTTTAAATGTTTTACTACAAACAGATGGATAAACTACAGAATTTTTAGAAGTCTTTTTTTCTGATTTTTGAGAAGCAGACAAAAACTTGCAAAAAGAAGAAACTATCTCTATTGTAGTAAGACAAAGAAAGGTATTATGCTATTATTGTCCTTTACAATATTAAACAGATACAAGAAGTGTTCATATTTACTAAAATAACTCAAGGATAGTATCAATTCTTACGTTGCTATAAGAATCATTTATGTACTTAGCCTCTGAGTATCATTGATTTCTCTTTCACACATTTCCACGTTTGTTGATTTCTCACAATTAAAGATTTGCTCAGGTTGAGGCAAGAGCTGTTACCTTATATTTTTTAGAATCTTGTGTTTCCATATGTGAAGTATGTAGGGCTATGATGCAGGCAGACAATAAAGGCAGATTTCCCTATTGAATAAAAGCTTTACTATTGTGAAACAGCGATGTGTTTGAGAGCCCTAGCTGTTCTCTTAAGCCACACCTGAAGGTGAATGAAATTTGTCACACCTTCATGTTCAGAATGGGCTGCTTTATTTCATACACTGATAGTTTCTCATTGCCCTGTGAGTAAAGGAATATTATACCTGTCCCATGTCCAATCCCTTCAGACCCATTCAGAAAATAACACTGTATATATACCTACAACAGCTTTAAGATGAAAAGTCAGCAACAGGAAGCCTTTCCACTTAAGGGTTAGGCTGTATTACTTGCATATACATTAAAATGAGTTACTACATTGGCCTCCTAGTTGTTTCTCAGACATGGGACTCAAGTTCACCCTTACTGCTTGCCCCTCTGCCTGGATAGTAACTCCCACCAAGCATCCCTAAGGCATATCCACTCCCTTAACTTCATCCTTAAGAGCCTTGCTCCAATACCACTTTATCAGAGAGGCATTCTGTAACCACCCTTCCTGTCCCCTTTGTCTGTTTTATTTTTTTCTACATCACTTAATGCCATCTGACATCTGTGTGTTTTGCTTATTTATTGGGCTGTCTTTCCTATAATATGAGCTCTTCAGATAAATACTGCCTAGCTATATAAGATTCTAATAATTTGTCATACTTCAGTTTTTAAAAAATAACACATTAAAGATATAGTTGAAGCATGCTATGTAACCCCACCCTGATCCTTATCCCTTTCTTCATTCCTTAAGGAAATTATTATCATGAATTTCTCATGTTTTTTATACTTTTGCTACATAATATAGCATTATTTTGTATGTTTATGACCTTGATATAACTGATTTCAGCATGGACTCTTCTGTCTGCAGTTTGCTTTTTAAATGTAGTGTATGTTTGGTTATTTCAACCATCTCTCTTCATTTTCACTACTGTGTAGTAGTCCACTAAATGATTATAACTCATTTATTCTGATGTTGTTGAAAGTTTGGCTATTTTTAATATTTGCCTTTACAAAACAAAAATGAGCATTGGTATGTCAATTTTTAAGCATTTTCATAGGGAATATTCCTTGAAGAAAAATTGCCAAGTCATAGGTATGCTATTTATTTATTCTTTTATGTTTCTCATGTTTTACCCTTCAAAAATTCTAAAGAATTCCGTAGAAATATTATGAAATTTTCTTCCTTTGCTTATGGGTACTTAAGAAATAATATTACGTAATGAACCTAAATATTATTAAAGAATCTAATATGGTGGGATCTGGAGTCTGAGCTGATACATGTGAATTGTTTACAATATGGATAGCTATTTTTGATTGATGGTAGGTAATTTTTCCATTTAGTGACTATAAATAAGTAAGTTTATTAAACCAGTTGTAATTCATAGCTAAATGCCCAACTCGTGTCATTTTACAGAGATGAAGAAAAGAGCATTTCCTACAGTGGTGACTCTTTTCTTTCTTTTTTCTCATCCCCCAGGTTGTATCGGAGTAAGATGGACGGTAGCTTTGATTGTGATTGTGGTGAGCTGGAGCCACCTGATCACTAACAAAAGACATCTTCTGTTAACTAACAGCTGCCAGGGCTTCCTGTTGAAATATACAGCAACCAAGGAAGAAAAGAAGCGAAACGGAAATAGTGCTTACCAGCACCTTAGAATGATGCTGCTCAGGACCAGTCCAACACTGAATGTATCTGCACTGTGAGGAGAATGTTCATAGAAGCCTGTTGTGTGCATATTTATTCACATTTTTGTTAAATGTTAAATCGTTTAGCACAGTAAATCTGAGTGCATAGTATGTCATTTCATTCCGTTTGAGTTTCTTGAGTGTTTTCTTTAAATGTCTGCAGAGTTGCTGCCCCTTTCTTGAACTATGAGTACTGCAATCTTTTTAATTCTCAATATGAGGAGAGCTTTTTGAGCTTTAAATCTAAGGGGAACTCAACAGGCCTGGTTGGCATATGCAATGAACATCAAGAAACCATCTTGCTGTGGAAGCAAAATTATTTTTCTTCTCCCTTTTTGAAAGATCTTTCCTTTTGATGCCAGTTTTCTTCCTTGTTTACACAAGTTCAACAATTCGAAAGGAAAAGGCAATAGTAAGGGTTTCAAAATGGCAGAGAAATTTGAAAGTCTCATGAACATTCATGGTTTTGATCTGGGCTCTAGATATATGGACTTAAAACCATTGGGTTGTGGAGGCAATGGCTTGGTTTTTTCTGCTGTAGACAATGACTGTGACAAAAGAGTAGCCATCAAGAAAATTGTCCTTACTGATCCCCAGAGTGTTAAACATGCTCTACGTGAAATCAAAATTATTAGAAGACTTGACCATGATAACATTGTGAAAGTGTTTGAAATTCTTGGTCCTAGTGGAAGCCAGTTAACAGATGATGTGGGCTCTCTTACCGAACTGAACAGTGTTTACATTGTTCAGGAGTACATGGAGACAGACTTGGCTAATGTGCTGGAGCAGGGCCCTTTACTGGAAGAGCATGCCCGGCTTTTCATGTATCAGCTGCTACGTGGGCTCAAATATATTCATTCTGCAAACGTACTGCACAGAGATCTCAAACCAGCTAATCTTTTCATTAATACTGAAGACTTGGTGCTGAAGATAGGTGACTTTGGTCTTGCGCGGATCATGGATCCCCATTATTCCCATAAGGTATGTGGAAAGCCAGCTGAGGTAGACCTTTACTGATGTACAACATCATTAGGAATAAGTCCTTGTAGTTCCTTGTCGTTCTTTTACATATTGTGGCAGAATTTTTAGTTAATTGTATTGAACTTTAATAGTACCCTTTTTTTCTGATACAGGTCTACCTTCATTCATAATCTCCTTGTGTTTGAAATGAAGGTCTGGTGGGATCCTATTTATACACAAATTCCTAAAAGTGTACTGTTATTTATTATAACTGAAATTCTCCCTAATTAAAAGTACGATATAGTCTTATATGTTTAGGGCAGAAATGTTGTCCTATCTGAAGGTAAGGGTATGCTATTTCACCTTTTAGGTCTTCTTTTGTCCCTTTGAGTCTGTTCTATTCAGTTTATGCCTTATATAGGCAAACTTAATTTAGTTTGAAATTTAAATTCATGTAAATATAAAATAGGCAGTACAGATAACCAAAAGGATTCATAATAACTTGGATAACAACTTGCCTTTGTACAAGGTGTTAATATTTTCCTAGCCAAACCACAGTCTTGTAGTTTTCAAAGGAAGTGGTGTGCAGGACCCTGATGTTTAAAATATAAAAGTGGACCTGCTTTGGTTATAAAGAACCCCTAGGAGCCCTGCTTGTTTGGCTTCCCATAGCATATGTCTAAAATAAACAAATCTTTTCATTCACAGCATCAGCTCACATTAAGTATAACTTACCAAAAAAAAAACCCAAAAACCAAAAAACCTTTAACATAGAAATTGAGTACTGAAATGGATGACCACATCCTCTTTATCAGTAACAGTGTGAAGTATTGTGGATAGCACTGAACTCAGAGTTACACTATCTAAAATTGAGTTCATTTCTACATCTAACTAAGCTATATGACCTGAAGCAGATTCCTTAGTCTGTTATTGCCCCGTAAGATGGAGTTAATATCTGCATTCAGAATTTCTCGGTTGTTTTGAGGATGAAATAAGGCAATATATGTATAACTGTTTTAGTCAAATGCTTTATAAATGTAAAGTAGTAAAATTGATTAGGAATGGGATGTATAGTAGAGCCAGGTCCCCTGGGTTGTCAGTGACGAGGTTAGCATTGGTTTATAAGTAGAGTCTCTGGTGTTTTTCTCTACCTTTTATTGATTTGAGGCATAACTGCTCTTTAAGATTTGAAGTGAAAAATAGCTCCTCTTCTGACACATGCTTTGAATGTGTGGTGTAGAATTAGCGCTAGATTCTTATAGTATATCTTGGTCTGCAGACTTCATGTGAACATCTTTTAGGTGGTATACCCCAGGGGGAGTTTAACCTCTTTTCAGCTTCAAAGGTGCAAGAGCCTTGAAAATAGGCATAGAAATAACAGTATTGTTTTAGGATTCCACAATTATGGTGGGTTCTTTTTGTTTTGTTTTGTTTTGTGTTTTGGTGGATCAAGGAATCTTTAATGAGTCAAGTTTTATGTACTGTTCTTCAGCTAAAATAAAAAACTAAAGTATGTTTTTGTTTTTCAGGGTCATCTTTCTGAAGGATTGGTTACTAAATGGTACAGATCTCCACGTCTTTTACTTTCTCCTAATAATTATACTAAAGCCATTGACATGTGGGCTGCAGGCTGCATCTTTGCTGAAATGCTGACTGGTAAAACCCTCTTTGCAGGTTAGAAATTTAAAATATGTGTAAAAAAAATATCCCAAAGAGAAATAATTTTGCTTGTATCTGTGAAGCAAGATTTATATAAGTTTTAAAACAATTTATTATAGTCTGGACTATTAAAATGAAAAGATAAAATGTTTTTAACATTTAAAAAAATGAGAAAACTTATTCACATATTCACTGAATTGTTCACTCATTAAATTAGAATTCTAGTGTTCTTTTGTATCATCTTATTTCTTAAATGTAATTTTGTGTTTTGTAGTTCCATAATACTTGTTGGTCATCTGTGTTAACTGATACCTGATTGCTTATTTCTGTCACTAATTGTTACTTCCTGGTGAAATTTTTTAGCTTCCATTGAAAATCCAATAATTCTTTCTTTGCCCACCTCCCAATCATCCCTGTTGTTTGAACTGCCATATCCTGTTGCCTGACTGGTGTGATCTTTCAGAAACAACCAAACAAGTCATTTTTTGCTGAATTTGGTGTTATAAGGGATTCTAAAGATATGTGAGAGAGAATTTAGTCAAGATGAGAAGAGATGAATAATCCACAAAAAACACCAAGTATCATAAAGCAAAATATGAGTTTGTATAAAATTAGTATAGACTGTAAGCTATACACTTGAGAAGCTAGAGACTACATCAGTGATGGCTGGAATGGAAGGTATAAAGGAGTCAAAGGATTTTTCACTACATAAGGATAGTGAAGAATTTTAACGAAGAGAGAGAAAAAGTAGTATCTACTTAAGGGTGTCTATAAAAATAAGGGAATGAGCTTGGTGTTTTCATAAATCAGTAAGAAAAGTTTGATGGAAGCAAGGTATCAAATAATAATGAAGATATTTATGACTAGTTAAGATGGGGCCAGAATACTTAGAAAGTAGGCAGAGGAGTTTCCATTTGAAAAACTAGGAAATAGTAGGATACTGAAGATATTTTTAGAGAAGTGATGTGATGGTAGTTTAGGTTTTTTCTCTTTTGTCCTTTTTTTCTAACTAGTCTTATTAGAGTGGTCCCCTCAGCACTCCAGTTTGTACTAAGAGCAGAAGGAAAAGAATGGAGCAGGGTCTGCTTACAAAAGGATTAATAAGAGAAAGCTTAGAGTGCATAGGAGAGTGCTGTTGACAAAAGGATGGTATTCATAAATGTCCTTAAAATTCTTTGTTTAATGCTGATACTTGTTGCAGCACTAGCTTACATAGTATTAACCAATCTTTTGTAATTTTTCCCCTAAATTTATCTGAAATTTCTTCTATGATGTATGATAGTGATTGTATTTCAAGTTAGAAGACTATGAGGACATACCAGTGATTCCTGGAAACTGAATCGTTAAGTGATTCGAATTTTTTCTGAGGAACAATACTGTAATTGGAGGTTATATTCCTGATATTCAAGTACCTTCCAGCATATATAAATTATTATTTGTTGCTGTGTGATAAATCACCTCAAAACTTAGTGACTTATACAACAAAACTACTATATCACAGTTTCTTTGGGTCAGGAATTTGGGAGTGGCTTTACTAACTAGGTAGTTCTAGCTGAGATTCGCTTAGTCAAGTGTTAATTGGGGCTGTTAACACTTGCCTGGGGTAGGAGGATCTACTTCTACCTAACTGACATGACTATTAGCAGGAGGCCTCAGTATCTCACCATGTGGGCTTCTCCATAGGACCTTTTAAGAGTCTTCACCATATGGCAGCTGGCTTCCCCTAGAAGAATGAATGATCCAAAAGAGAGCAAGGAATATCTTTTCTAAAAAAAGTTCTATCAAGATATACTTCACATACTATATAATTTACCCATTTAAAATGTACAGTTCAATTTTTTTAGTATACTCACAGAATTGTATAACCAACTAATTTTAGAATATTTTTGTTCTTAAAAGATACCTTGTAACCATTAGCAGTGTCATATGATAACACTTTAACTCTCTGAAAAAA
Source organism: Pteropus vampyrus (assembly GCF_000151845.1). Lineage (NCBI taxonomy): Eukaryota > Metazoa > Chordata > Mammalia > Chiroptera > Pteropodidae > Pteropus > Pteropus vampyrus. Next base: position 15,068,391 of record NW_011888800.1, read on the forward strand.
TGCCACACCATTTTCCAAAGGGGTTGTACCACTTTACATTCCTAATAGCAATATGTGAGCGTTCCAGTTTCTCCACATTCTCACTAACACTTATTTAAAATGTAGTCTGTCTTATTGTGTCTGTCTTTTTGCATATGAAGTAGCGATATAAAGTAGTATATCATTGTAATTTTGAATTGTATTTCCCTAATGACTGATGATGTTGTGCATGTGTTTATTGGCCATATCTTTGGAGAAATATCTATCCAGATCCATTGCCTATTTTTTAATTGGTTTGTCTTTTTATAATTGAGGTGTAAGAGTTCTTTACATATTCTGGATACAAATCATTTATCAGATACATGATTTGCACATATTTTCTCCCACTCTAGGTTATCTTTTCATTTTCTTCTGCTATCTTTTGAAACAGAAGATTTTAATTCTGATGAAATCAAATTTATCTATTTTTCCTTTTGTCATTTCTGCTTTTGGTGTCATATCTATGAAACCATTGCCTAACTCCTAAGAGTTTTATAGTTTTAAATTTAGGTCTGTGATCTGTTTTGAGTTAATTGTTATGTGTGGTGTGAAGTAGAGGTCCAACATCATTCTTTTGCATGTGGATATCCAGTTATTCCAGCACCATTGTGGAAAAGATTATTCCTTCTCCACTGAATTGCCTTGACCACACCCCGTTGTCAAAAATCAGTTTACCATAAATGCAAAATATCTTTTTGTGACCTAGACTCAAAAGTGACACTATTACTTCAGCTTTATTTTATGTCTTAGAAGCAAGTCACTAAGTGTACCTCACACTCAAGGGGAGGGGAATTGGATTCCATTCTTTGAAGGGAAGAATATCAAAGCATTTGTGGACATATTTTAAAGCTACCACAATAAATATTTTATTAGGAAAACAAAAATTTAATTTCAATATATGTGCTACCAAAGCAAGCAACAAAAATTTAATTTGTTTAATTTAAAATAGATCATACTTTAAGTTGTATGAAACGGGGTCAAAATTTATTGCTGTATTGATTATACAAAGGTAATTTATTTTTAAATGTTCACTTGGCATAATCAGACATTACATATAGCAATAAAAAGAATTGGATAAAAACCACTTCTAAATAACATAATTTTGATTTTAAACCCATGTAAACTTTAAACATTTAATTAATGAGAATTGTGAAATTATTCGAAAGTCGTAGTTTCCTTCTGATTCTTTATTGGTAGGTTGTAAAAGCAGCACAAGAGAGATCTAAGTGTTTATTATATATAGGCCTCAAATGAACAGAGCAATAAATTGCAAGAACTAAATATGCATTGGAAATTTGTGTCTATTTAACCTACCGGAAGTGTCCTAGCCATGTTTTTTGGTACTGTGTAATATATCCATTGGCTCCCAAATAGTTTCCCAAATTTATCCAAAACTGAACTCCTGATAGTTCTCCCTCTTACTTTTTCTTTCTGCTGTCTTCATCAGAGTAAACCAGATCTACTTTTTAATTGCTCAGGTCAAAATCTTAGCATCATCTTTTATTTTTGTCAATATGGATACTGTGAGCTTTTCTTTCAAAATATATCCAGAATCTAACTGCTTGTTATTATCTCTATCACTGTCCCTCTCACTCCAGTTCACTCAACTGTTATGTGTCTTCTGTTTTAATGCAGGACCTTCTGACTGGCTTTCCTGCTTCAATTTGCTATTCGTAGTCTGGTTACCACATGGCAGCCATAGTTGTTCTCTGAAAACAAGTCAGATCATGTCATTTCTCTGTTCAAAACTAATGGCTTCTCATCTAGTTCAGGATAAAGTATGCTCTTTGTGTTGTGGTACCACTTTGACCTCATCTTCTGTTACTTCCCCCTAGCCACTTTACTTCAGCTACACTTGACTTATTGTTGTTTCTTGAACACACCAAGCCCACTCTCTCCTTGGGGCTTTGGGCCTTTTTCCATCTTCCTGGAACTCTTTTCCTCCATAAGAACTCCCTTCCCTAGTTTCCTTAACTTTCAGCTTCTCTGTGAGGCCTTCTTGGTCATTTTGTATATATTAACAGCCCTGCTCCCAACAGTTGTCTCTGTCCCTTTTAGCTTACTCTGTTTTTCTTTGTAGCATTTGTCACCATTTGACATAAATGTTTACAATTATTTTCTGTCTTCCTTCACTATATCATAAGCTCCATGAAGGTGGAGATTTGGACTGTTTGGTTTCTCAGCTGTACTCTGAAGAGCCTTGCTTAAAGTAGGCACTCAAAAAATTGAATGTTGAATGAATTTCTAGAAATTAGTGGAAGAGTAAACTGAATTTTTTTTGGTTGCCCCTTTAGCCTAAAATTTCCTCTCATATAATAATGGTCTTGAAATGCTAACTGAGCCTAACACATAAATAAAAAATTTTTGTTTCACAAATCTAACCCAGCCCTCCATTTTTTTTTTTTTTATGATGAGATCAAGTCATCACCATGTTAAGTATTTTCAAAGTTATTACTGTTTAGTTAGTGGTACCACTAAGATTAGAATCCAGGTCTCTTGAATCCCAGTTTGTTGGGGTTTTTTTCCTCACTTCTTTGTAATACCTTAATATGAGGCCAAACTTAAACAGTCAATTTTTTATGGAAATAAAGAGCTAAAACTAAATAGATCAGTGAGTAGAAATTGGAGTAGATAGGCTTTTTGAAAAGATTGGTGATATTTAAAAACAGTGAAACCTGCCGATTAAATGATTCAGTTAAAACCATTTCCTCCCAGTGGTCATTACAATATTTAAGTTAATTTCTTTAGCTTTAGAATATTTATTGCTGGAGAATTAAACATTGAGGAATGTGTTTATTTATGTTATATTTGGTGTTTTTTTAACCTCACTCAGGTGCACATGAACTTGAACAGATGCAGCTGATTTTAGAATCTATTCCTGTTGTACATGAGGAAGATCGTCAGGAGCTTCTCAACGTAATTCCAGTTTACATTAGAAATGACATGACTGAGCCACACAAACCTTTAACTCAGCTGCTTCCAGGAATTAGTCGAGAAGGTATTGTGACTCAAGAACAACCATCATGTAATTGTGTGTGTGTGTGAGTGTGTGTGTGTAAGGATCTATGTAGGGAAGCTTTAGTTTTTTATTAGATGTGCAGCTTTCTCCCAAATAGTCTTTAGACACTTAAGGTTTACCTAAAACTTAAACTCTCACTTTCACTTTTTTGGCCTGGCTCTTAGGCTGGGATCTTTCTTTGCTCCTCTGAATAATTTTTAAGATTCCAAAAAGTGTACTCCTCTCTCTTGGTTCTAACTTCATCTGCTTTCCAGCTTACATCTTTGATTGTCTATCAAAGACGAACATATTGAATCACTGGCTCTCACGAAGCTGGAATGGAGTTTTGTGAGGGTTATATGATAAATAAGTGTGGGTATGAGTATGAATGTGATTTATATATGAAAGAGTGAATTTAATTGGGCAGAGGGTTGGGAGAGCAAAGGCTTCAGGGTAAAGAGGAGGTAGAGGAAAGAGTAAAGCTCCTTATGAGCAAACATTATATAAGAGTTTGTAGATTGGTGTTAGGAGTATCAGCTGCTAATGTGAGAGTTTGTACAAGCTTGAAAATAGTAGGAACTTAGAATCAAAACTTTGACCACTAAAGCAGTTAATTTTATGTCTCAAAATAGAATGACATATCTTTAGATTTGTTGATATAAATAAGATTAAAAAAAATCTTGTAGTTGTCTGTAATAACATTTTTAAGAGCATTATACATGAAAAATATCTTTTTAAAAGTTGATTGTGCCTTATATCTTTAAGAATTATACTATAGTAAGATACCTCATTGTCAACATTTTAAAGTTCTCACGAATCAAAAAGTTAGGGGTATATAGTTTACTAAACATCTAAACTTTCTCTGAATTACACATTCATTATTCTTATCACCAACTCTGATCATTATATGTGGTTCAGGTGAGTGTGTGTCAAAGTGTTTTAAAGTAGCGAATGTTTTGAGAAATAGGCACTGGATGGCAAAATCATGATGACAATCCCCCCACCCCCCAAATATGCTTCAAACTCATATAGTTAAATGCCTAAATAAAAAAGAAACAGCTATATTTAATTTCAACAGGTTTTGCAGGCTACTTCTTTGGTAGTTTCACATTCCTAACCAGTCTTCCAGTCTATCTTCACAATCAGATTGCATTGCTGGCTCTCTTGCTCCTAACCTGGTAGTCACTGTCATGACATCCCTTGTCATACCTGAAAGCCGCCACATAGCACCTGACTGTGCTTCAGAGTTGTCTGTGCGAGCTCTTCAAAAATACAGACTATTCAATCAGAACTCAGAAATGAGGTGGGAAGCAGGGCGAATGTTCGTATCTTTAAAACTCTCTACAGGTATGACCCTGCTCTGCCAGGTTGAAAGACACTGCTCAGGGTTAATATGGATCAGCTTTGGAGTGAGTCATTGGCTCTCTTGTGTCTTATCAAAAAAGACGTTAGAAATATAGAACATTGCTGTTGAAGCATTTTTAATCTAGCTAAACTTGAATCTTCTTTTTTCCTACCCTAATTAGGGTGGGGATCATGTCTTAGTCAGCAATAATCCAACCTGAATATTTGGCTTATGGCTGGGTTTATTCATAATGTGTTGAGTAAATGTCTTTGATAATGGATTCATCAAATTAACCATTGGGCAAAGATCTTTGGTATTTCCAAGTGGCAGAACTGTGCTCACATACAAGTGCAATGTGGAGTGTTTAAATTCCTGACTAAAGATTTGCTACATACATATACTCTACACCTGTTTCTTCTTGATTAAAATTGGAGTTTTATTTTTGGGCAGAGCACATTCTGAGGCATTGGGGACTTAGTAAGAATAATATATGTTCTCATACTCTGTTCATGATTTTCAGAGGAAAAAAGCAAACAAGATAAAGTACATATGAATTACCACATTAAGACTACTCGGAACCTTACTCTGGTTAATACTTTTGAATGAATACCCTCTTTTTCATTTCCTTTCATACTTACCTCTTCTCTTCCCTTTCTCTATAGTTTACCACATATTTGCATATCATAGCATACTTCAACACTATTGTTGTGGATAGACTAATTTCTTCTAGAGCAGTCCTGTCCAGTAGAACTATCTATAGTGATGGAAATATGCTATGTATGCATATACTTGGGAGCTCAGCCTGGCCAACTTCTTATTTCTGACTCTTTTCATCTGCAGCCTACAGTTCCCAAATGCTCCCTCTTGTGTAGTTGGATCTGTCTCCTCCTTCCCTTTGAGGATGGTGATTTCGCTGGTTCACCCATCCATAACTCTGCACCTTGAAACACTTGGGCCCTGGGCTAATTAAGACTGACTTTTTTGCAGGAGAACTAAGAACAACTTGATGTACTGTAAAATGACTTCATATATTAGGTAATATAATAGAGAGGAGTGGGAAAAAGAGGCGGGAACACAGGAAGGAACTTCAGCTTTGGGTCCCTGAAGGGTTTGAGTAGCAATGAGCCTTAGGTTTCTTCTCTTTAGTCTTTATTGGACTGACTTGAGGATTGAATGAGATAATGTGAATAGGGTCTTTTATAGACTATAGCTCAGTTTTAGAGAGAAAGGCTATCTTTTTCTTTGAGACAGAAGGTAAGACCATGAGGATGTGTGATAGATCATAGTGAAGAAGTAGGAATTGAGATAAATGTGAAGTGGGTTTATCTGTTGAGAGTGATAGAAAAGATTGAAAGCATAAAGAGGTAGTGTGGAACATTGCTGAGCAATAGCAAAAGCGAAGTTGAAATTCTACAGTATGAATTTGTAGTGAGCTATATATATGTGGTTTTGCGTCTAGCTTTCATTTAGTAAGTACTTATGGCTAGGGAGCAGGTACAGTAGATGGTGGAAATGATTCAGAGTTGAAGATTGGTATAAATCATAAGGTATACGAATGTGTGGTTGTGTAAGGGCAAGCTTTAGGCTTGTGATAGTGTGATTCAGGCTAGGTAAGTAGCTTAGAAAGGCCCAGCATTCTGAGTTAGTGGGAAGAATTAGGGGTATGGTAGCTCCACCAGAGCTCTAAAATGATCAGGTGCATTCTGCGATATGCTGGCATGAGATTGGCGTGAACAGAGATGAATCAATTAGTATAACAGTTAGTGAGATGAGGGAAGGAAAGGGGAAAGGAAAGGGCTTTTAAGCACTAGACACTATGTTTTCAAATTTTTACACTTTATATATTATCTATATATATCCTTTTTATTCATGAAGAAACAAGTTCAGCAAGTTTAAGTAACCTGGTAATTCTTGTTGCAGAGCTGAGATTAGGACCTATGTATTAGCTTGAGCCACATGAAATTGCTATTATTTGACCATTTATGACTGACAAAAATGAAAGTTTCGTGTGGTTCAAATTAATAGATTCCTTTTCTTTTATAACTGACCATAAAATGAGATTGGGATACATTTTAAATTTTTACTATGTTTATTGAATAAATGTTTTTTCTTTTTAACCTATAAATCAGGTAAGCTAGTTTTATTTCTCTGACAAAAACTAATTTACCTTTTACTTGTTTAGTCCCCTTTTTTCCCTTTATGAGTATGTAGACCTCCAGTTTAGTGAAGGTGTTTTATCTCTTTCTTTTGCAGCACTGGATTTCCTGGAACAAATTTTGACATTTAGCCCCATGGATCGGTTGACAGCAGAAGAAGCGCTTTCCCATCCTTACATGAGTATATATTCTTTTCCAATGGATGAGCCAATATCAAGTCATCCTTTTCATATTGAAGATGAAGTTGATGATATTTTGCTTATGGATGAAACTCATAGTCACATTTATAACTGGGAAAGGTAAACAGATTCTACATTAGAAAAATATCATTTATTGTATTTTCAAGAAACTGTAATGCAGTGAGCTTTTTTAAAAAAAATTACATATAAAACAATGTAGAATTCTTAAAAATTTAGTCATGGTATCTTTGGGTTTCTGCTAAACTTATTAACATCTTTGAATAGCTTTTATGTAATTTAAGTATTTAATAGTTACCAGTTAGGATAAAGTTAAATTCTACTTTGAAACATTTTCAAAGCCATTAAGACATGTTTAGTTAATAAAATGATAAGGTCCTTTAAATGTGAGGGTTGAAGGTTGGAGGTCTAAGCCATTTTAAACTATTGCTTTATGAATGTAACAAATTTTTTTAAGATGTTAGATGAGAAATCTAAACTTTATTCAGTAAGGTATCTTCGTAAGTGTTTTCAAACTTTTACATAGACTCCATTATGTCTTAGGATATAAATTATTTTTGATTCACGGTATATGTTATATTCAAATATCTTTTTCTTATGACAAAATTAATTTTGGGATGCTTATCATAGGTTCAGTGTAAGGAACTTTTCTAGTCTGAACAGTATAATACATCAAGATGGATGATGGTATACATTTTTTTAAAAAATTTCTTCCCTCAACCTATTTTTAGGATTTCTGAATTTCTAGTGAAATTTGGATATCATTCCGTTTCACAGTCAAGTGGTAGCATATAATAATGAATCAGTATTACGTAAAATCTTCAGGTGATTTTGATGTTTAGCCAGGTTTGGGAATCACTAATGACAATCTTAAAACTTCAAGATTTCATATATTTCTGAGTTTAAAAGAAAAGTGATTGCCAATTAATAATAACAATAAAGAAGTAGTTAATGTTGAAATTAGTTTGTCTACTCATTGCATTTTTTTCTCTTAAAATGTGGCTTTGTTTGTAAAGGTGTGTTCCTCCATCTGCCATCCATCTTTTTTCTCCACATGAACATTTGTACCACCTACATACAGTTCTTTTCACATATACCCAAATGTCTTCCAGTCTCTACATTTTCTGCCATACTTAGTTAAGCCATCTAATCTCTTTTCTGTTCCCTTCTTCCTGTCCCCCAATCATTTTCTTGTATGTGTCTCAATCCGCCTCTACTTGGGCATGGTATGTTCACCTTCCTGTGATGTGTCAGTGAGAAAATATTGCATTCAGTAGCACATACACGTGGAGAGGGTCTCCCCGCCCCCCCAATTCATGATGATGAGTTCTTACTCTTTTTCTAGTCTGCTTGTTACCAGTAGATCTGCATGTTGTGGCCATAAAGAGTGTTTTCTTATGTGAAACTGTGTTGGAATTAAACTATAGACTTGTCAGCCATTCAGATGTTTGTCTGAAGTTAATGTTTGAGGTGGGTGAAAAATAGAGAAAAGAAATGAGCGTGAAATGATAATTGATCTTATTTATGACCAATTTAGGACTCAGAGTTTTATGATAATTAAATACTTCATTGGTAATTACTAAGTATTGTCTCATATTTTATATAGCAACACATCTTACCTATTTATCAAGATTATAAGTTCCTGGAGGGCAGGGAAGGCTCATGACTTAGACTCCTGTTATTCCCTCATAGACCTTATCACGATGCTTTCATGTACAGGGCACTCAGTGAATTTGAAAATGAAATCATATGCCTGGACTCACACTAATACATTGATTTTTTTCAGGTACCACGATTGCCAATTTTCAGAGCATGATTGGCCTATACATAACAACTTTGATATTGATGAAGTTCAGCTTGACCCAAGAGCTCTGTCTGATGTCACTGATGAAGAAGAAGTACAAGTTGATCCTCGAAAATATTTGGATGGAGATCGTGAAAAGTATTTGGAGGATCCTGCTTTCGATACCAATTACTCTACTGAGCCTTGTTGGCAGTACCCAGATCATCATGAAAACAAATATTGTGATCTGGAGTGTAGCCATACTTGTAACTACAAAATGAGGTCCTCATCATACTTAGATAACTTAGTTTGGAGAGAGAGTGAAGTTAACCATTACTATGAACCCAAGCTTATTATAGATCTTTCCAATTGGAAAGAACAAAGCAAAGAAAAATCAGATAAGAAAGGCAAGTCAAAATGTGAAAGGAACGGATTGGTTAAAGCCCAGATAGCTCTAGAGGAAGCATCACAGCAACTGGCTGAAAAAGAAAGGGAAAAGAACCAGGGGTTTGACTTTGATTCCTTTATTGCAGGAACTATTCAGCTTAGTTCACAACATGAGCCTACTGATGTTGTTGATAAATTAAATGATTTGAATAGCTCAGTGTCCCAACTAGAATTGAAAACTTTGATATCAAAGTCAGTAAGCCGAGAAAAACAGGAAAAAGGAATGGCAAATTTGGCTCAATTAGAAGCCTTGTATCAATCTTCTTGGGATAGCCAGTTTGTGGGTAGTGGGGAGGACTGTTTTCTCATAAATCAGTTTTGTTGTGAGGTAAGGAAGGATGAGCAAATTGAGAAGGAAAACACTTATACCAGTTACTTGGACAAGTTCTTTAGCAGGAAAGAAGATACTGAAATGCTAGAAACTGAGCCTGTAGAGGATGGGAAGCTTGGGGAGAGAGGAAATGAGGAAGGATTTCTGAATAACAGTGGGGAGTTCCTCTTTAACAAGCAGCTTGAATCCATAGGTATCCCGCAGTTTCACAGTCCAGTTGGGTCACCACTTAAGTCAATACAGGCCACATTAACACCTTCCGCTATGAAATCTTCCCCTCAGATTCCTCATAAAACATACAGCAGCATTCTGAAACATCTGAACTAAAACACTCAGCAGACATTTTTCTTTGTATTCTTCATGAAATGTGTTTGTCTTTTTTATTACTAGTGTTTAAGTCATTTTTTACTTGAATCAGATGGTGTCATTTAGAAAGGATTTTATTAGTTCTTGGTTTTTAAAATCCAGACTTTTTTTCTACATGTGAGATGGTTTTCATTTTAACTGGCATGTCGTTTGCACACAAAGATAAAGAATAGAGCAAAAAATGCAATGCAGGAGGAGACAAAAGAAATGCACTAAGACAAGTAAAAAAACATTCTCATAGAACAATGATCTGTTTTACAGGAAACAAAAATCTTGCCTTGAAATTTACACAGTGAGACTGTACATAATTGCATGAAAATATCTATTTTTTTCCTAAAACATTTTTCATTCATGAGTATTTTCAAGTTTTTCATACTGTACACATTTCTTAAAACACATGATACCAGCAGCAACTGAAAATGAATGCCGAATTTGGTACACATGTGTTATCTACCTCAAGGTAACAAAAGTATGTGGCAAAACATATACCACCCATAGTGCTTCACAATATGCACTTCTATTTAGCCAGCGTTTATTGTAGTAAACTATTCTTAATAAGATTCACTCACCATTTATAAATGTTCTGGTATGCATTCTTTATAGTGAAGTGTTAACTACATCACATCTTATTTATTTTAGCAAATCAGTATATTTTCTGTATTTAATTATAAAAAGTTAACTTAGTTTTTTGAAATTTATTTGCAAATACACTTTTTCCATTTGGCACTATGGTTTGTTGCCTACTTAGCTGAATATATAATGTCAGCTTATCCTAAGGCTGTCCACGTACTTAATTTACTTAAGTATTCATTTTAAGTAAAGCGCTCACTGTGTATAGGAATTTGTATTTTGGAGGTGCTTGATCTATCTACAAAGAAAAATTAGGAATTACTTTATTATAAAATGCTCCTAGAAGTCTCAATTGTGTTTATTTTTTAAAAAAAAAACTGTAATGTTAGACTTGTGTGCATGGAAATAATTAAGGTACATCATTATTGTAGTTTAAAAGTTGTACATGATAAGACATATTTTGTTTTTACTGTATGTTTTTACTGAATGATCTCTTCCCCATCATAAGGCAAGCATGAATAAAATTAGGTTAAATGTAGCATGTGGCATCAAAGTCTCTTAGAATTTGTTTCATCTATTTTATTTTATTGAATACTGTCTGTATCTTTGGTTATCTCGTTTGAAGAAAAAGGACAAATAAAACATGGCCAGCAGTTGTGGCTCCTGTTTAACTCTTTAGGTAATGAAAATTACTAGCAGAATTTTTATCTAGTTCCACTTTTCAGCATCTTTGAATTGTGGCTATAGTTTAAACTATGTTAGGCTAAAAGGCTTAAAAGAAAAAGGTTCTTTTGTCTCCACACAAAAATCTTTTTGACTTAACCTTCACATAATTAAGTGGAATAAGGCTTTATTTTATATAGCTATGTGCCACTTAACAGGCAGGGATACATTCTGAGAGATGCATTGTTTGGCGATTTCATTGTGCGAACATCACAGTGCACTTACACAAACCTAAATGGTATAGCCCACTATACAACTAGGCTATATGGTATACCACTGTTTTATATGTGGTATATGTCATTGACTGAAGTGTTATACGGCACATGACTATATTTCAAAACTTGTATAAGATATATGTGGAAGCTATGGACTACACAGAGGAACCCCCTTTGAATGTATTTGCTTTACAATAACAATACATCATCTTTCCTTTGTCCAAGAACTTACCTTTTTACCTATCAAATGTAAAACCATTGTTCCTTTAAATTTTCTGTTTGTCTTCTGTTCTTGTTTTGTACAGAGCCAGTTCTATTAATATCTGGACTTCTGCTTGCCCAGTGACCTATTCATTGATTTCATCTGGACTCACAAGCTTTAAAAAATGCAGATATTTTCTGGATGAATATTGCCGTCATATGCGAATTTAAATATATACTCAGTTTACCTTAGGCAAGCTCTTAGAGGGAAAGCTTTAAGTTTTTCACCATTGGATATGATATTAGCTGTGGATTTTCATATTTGGCCTTTATATTGGAGTAATTTCCTTCTATTCCTAGTTTGTGTTTTTTATTGTGAAAAGGTTGGATTTCATCAAATGCTTTTTCTATATCAGTTGTGATAATCGTAGTTTTTGTCCTTTATTCTGATAATGTGTATTACATTGATTTTTATAAAGTTGAATCATTCTTATATTCCAGGGATCCCACTTTGTTGTGATGTATAATTTTAATGTGCTATTGGATTTGCTAGTATTTTTTTTTTTTTGAGGATTTTAGTATCAGGTATATTGGTCTGTAGTTATAACCATCTGATTTTGTTATCAGGATAATCCTGGACCCAAAGAATGAATTTGGAAGTGTTCTCTATTCAGTTTTTTAGAAGAGTTTGAGAAGTATTGCTGTTCTTTAAATGTTTGATAGACTTCTTAGTGAAACCATCAGATCTTGGGCTTTTCTCTGTTAGTAGATTTTTGATTATTCAGTCTCCTTACTACTTATAAGTCTGTTTAGATTTTAAATTTTTTACAGTTCACTCTTGGTAGGTTACGTGTTTCTAGAAATTTACCCATTTTTTTTCTAGATTATCCAATTTGTTGGTATATAATTGTTCACTGTAGTCTCTTATGGTCCCTTTTTATTTCCGTTTCAGTTGTAATGTCTCCTCTTCCTCACTTCTGATTTATGTCATTTGAATCTTTTCTCTTTAGCTAAGGGTTTGTTGATTTTATTGATCATTTCTATTCTCTATTTCAGTTATTTCTGCTCTAATTTCTATTATTTCCCTCCTGATAACTTTGAGTTTAGTTCTTTTCTAGTACCTTTAGGTGTAAAGTTAGATTGTTGATTCGCGGTCTTCATTTTTTAATAGACTTTATTTTTTAGAGCAGTTTTAGATTCACAGCAAAATTAAGCAGAAGGTAGAGAAATTTCCAATATACCTACTGCCCATACACATATGCATAGCCTCCTCCATTATCAACATCCCCCACCAGAGTGATACGTTTATTATAATAGATGAACCTACATTGACACATCACTCAAAGTCCATAGTTCATGTTAGGGTTCACTCTTGGTATTATACTGTTTGGACAAATATATAATGATTTGTATCCACCATTGTATCATACAGAGTAGTTTCACTGCCCTGAAAATCCTCTGTGCTCTACCTCCTTATCTCCCCCACCTCCTTACCAACCCCAGACAACCACTGATCTTTTTACTCTCTCCATAGCCTTTCCTTTTCCAGAATGTCATATAGTTGGAACCATACAATATGCAGCCTTTTTACACTGGCTTCTTTCGCTTAGTAATATGCATTAGTCCCTTTGATTGTATCTCCCAAGTCCCTTGGTTTTCTTCACTTTCGTTCATTTTTCTTTTTGTTCCTCTGACTTGATTATTTCAAATGAACTGTCTTTGAATTCACTGATTCTTCTTGATCAAGTCTGTTGTTCATCCCTTCTAGTGATTTTTTAAAAAATTTCAGTTCTTGTATTCTTCAGCTTCAGAATTTCCATTTTCTTTTTAAAAAAATAATTTCTATATCCTTTTTGTATTCTTATTTTCATTCGTTGGTTTCCTGATTTTGTATAGTTGTGTTCTCTTGTAGCACATTGAGCTTTAAGATGATTATTTTGAATTCTGTCGGGCAATTCATAGATCTTCATTTATTTTTGGCCAATTCAGGGAGATTTGTTTCTTTGATTGGGCTGTGTTTTTCCCTGTTTCTTCATCTGCTTTATTTTTGTTGTTGTGATTTTTGCATTAAAAAAAAAAGCTACCTCTGTCTTTACAGGCTCGCTTTGTACTGGGGAAGATCTTCACCAGTCATCCCAGGTAGAGATTCTCGGGGCATCTCAAACCTCTATGGGGATGTGTTATCTCTATTTGCATGTGTAATCCCCCTACCCCCAAAAGATTTAATGTTTTCTCTTTTAAGTTGTAGTCTTTTTGCACCTTCTGGTGTCTGTCTGAGATAACTGCAGGTTCTCTGGCACTACAGCAACTCAGCTGAGCTTGCTTTTGTTCTCCGCAGCCCCCAGGCATCTAAAGTAGTGCTGTGAGTCAGTTCAGACTGGAATCAGTGTCTTGGGCAGGCCCCCAAAGCCTGGAGCATTGGATGATTGTTCTATTCTTTTTCCCTCCTGCTGCAGGTGGGTTTTTCTCACAATCATGAGCTCTGCTGACTTGGGAGAGGAGCTGACATGGTGGAAATGAAACACCATTTTTACCTGTTTCAATATACCTGTCCTTGATTTTGAGATTGTCTAGGGTACTGTGACTTCCTCACTGATTTCTGGAGTTCTCATAAAGGCTTTCTGGACCATAAAATGTTAGATCAATATTTCCTTGGGGTAATAAAGTCTGGGGCTTCCTATTCTGTCATCTTATGTCCAAAAATAATTTACTTTTTTAATGACTAATTTTAAAGGAATATTCCAGCTGTCGTACAACTTTCAGACTTTTAGGATGATCTGTATCAATAGTTTTGACTATCTCTTAACTGATGGCTTGGCATCACAATTTTTTTTCCCCCTCTTTAATTCCTTCCTGCCTTCCACCCTTGACCTATGGATCTTGTCATTTCCCCTTAAGAACTGGATCTCTGAAGGTGGAGCGTCTCCTCTCACATGCTCATGACGTGCACCCGTGGGCTGGCACACTTGGGGTATGGTTGGTGGGTCCACCTGGGGCGCGAACCCAGGACCTTCTGCATGTAATGCAGATGTGCTAACCACTACACTGTGGAGCCACCCCCAGCATCACAATTTTTAAGAGCTATTTCTGAAGCTTAGAATTAGGCTTAATTTGGAGCCTGTACATCGCCCCCGCTTTGGTTGTTTTTTTCAATGAGATTGCAAGAAAATAGAAAGTATAAAACTTAAAATGTACACACCACTTGTCAGTTCATCTAATGTTGATTTGCATCAGATAAACACCTACAGAGACATCTGAATCCCTCTGTTTAAACCTCCCACATCTCATTTCCTTGCCTCTCTCCTCAGAGGTAGACACTTGTGAATTTTACTCATGCAATTTTATACTTTTCTACATATGATTTTATAAAAATGTAATATTTTGCATAATTTAAAATCTCATGGCATGTTCATATCTTTTTGCAATTTGTATTTTTTGCTCAACCTGTCTCGGAAATTTATGTTGATTCATGTAGCTCGAATTCTACTTTAATTGCCATGTTGCAATGTATTTATCTGATCTTAAAAGACATTTGTTTTCAAAATTTTGCTCCTACAAAGATGTTTGCAGTGAGAATTCTTGTGAACATGTATGAGTTTCTTTAGGGTATGTATCTAGAAGTAGAATTGTGAGTCACAGAGAATGTGGATATAAAATGCCATCTTGTTGTCCAAAAGTGATTGTACCGATTTATACTCCTCCAGCAGTATGAGAGTTCCTATTCATACACATCCTCCCAAACAGAAACCAAGTCTTTCTCATCCTACCAGGACTGCTGCGTTTACTTTATTTTACCTACAGTAGGTATTGGAATACCTAATTCCAAACAACTGCATGACAGTCATGAATACCTCTTAGGGATTCTTATGCAACCTCTTGAGTGATGATGCAATTGTCTCGTTTTTTTATTTCCTATTGCAATTGCTGTAGCTTAGGAACAGGTGGTTTAAATCTTAAAAGACTGAGCCAACTGTATAATTTACACTGGGCCTATATCTAAGGAGTAAAAGTATCATGGGTCAAAGTGTTTTCAAAATAAAATCCCAACATGGTATCACCTTTGCTTCTAGGTTAAAATAGTTTAGGCTCTGCATAGTATTGCTCTTTATACAATCATGGTTTTATTTAAAAGTACTGTTTTCCATCAGATGCTTTTGTGTGTGTGATATAGCATGTTTAATTAGTGGGCTGGTCCTCAGGTTCTATGACTGAATGAATTGCTCACCTGATCTCAGCCTTTTCAGTTTCTGTTTACTGTTGAATTCAAGACAAATAGAGGCTCTACCCTAAATAGGTTTATCATGTATCTAATATTAGTCAATTGTAGTTTTATCTTGTACCTGTTTTTATTAGGATTGCTTATCATTCAAGTCTAGTATCATATTAAAACTGGATAGAGAAGAAAAAGGACAAACTAGAAAATAGCATTTCTGAGTTCTGGATCCAGTTTTATTTGTTCTCTGTCACTTGGGTGTCACGCCTCCATGGGTCTAAGTTCCTTATTAACTAGGAGATGCAAATTACTTGAGCCTAACAATATAGTCTACTGGGGACAACTTATAAACAGGACGGTGCCATGTTGAACTCTAACCCACAACTATAGCCACAACGATTTAGACTTTATCAGTATATACTGTTACAGGTACATTGGACCGGATGCTTTAATGTACCTTCTAAGCAGTTTGAGAATAAAATTTTATGTTCAGTGTACCCTTACCATTTGACTGGTGGAAGAAGAGAGTATTGGAACCTCAAGTTTGTTTACTTTTGAAAAAGCAATGTGAACTCACCAAGATTTTTCCTCACAGTGCCTAGGGGCTGTCCCCTTAAAAAATCAGGTGAGGAGAAGAATCTTTGTGAGTTCTTCCAATGGTTGGTATGTAACAAGTATTTTCCAGAAGAGATGTTTGATCACCCATGTTGGATCACTGTCTCAGTTCCAATGCAGAGGTCTAACAATCAGATTCCATTGGATTTAGGTATTATAATTCCTTGGTATGTTGTAGTGTAGTGTTAAAATTCTAGATAAAAAGAATACTTACCTTCCCTTACAACTGTCCTCATCTGCAATGCCTTGCCTAGCTGTTGGTGCTGCTGCAGTAGGGTAAGTGTGGTGCTGTGCCAGATCCTGCACTCCTAGTTCAAACTCCAGTCCCAGCCTGTTTCTTCATGCCCAGTTAAACCGCAAACTTGGATCTATATTTGTCTGTATACTTGGACTCTGCTTCCAACTGTGCTTACCACTCCCACATCCACCTAACTTGAACCTCAGAGATGACTTCAACTGCCAAGTGAGACATTGAACTTTGCAATATTGCATAGTTTTTGCACCATGTTCTAGAGTCAGATCCAAACTAAGCTTAAAACTTGTGTTCTACTGCTTCCCAGGCTTTGTATAGGTTGTTTGACCTCTTCATTTTCCTCATTTGTAAAATAGGACTAATGACAATTTGTGGAGTCATTATAAGGGTTTAAATGAGACACTGTACACAAAGCCTTTTAGCATAATGCCTGGGATTTCATAAATTATCATTGCCCTTGTCCTGTTTGAATTATTGTTCTTGCCTCCCAAATTACACTGGAACTTTGACCTTAACTTTGCTTTTAATGTTGCATCCCCTTATCTAAGTATTTTAACTTCTCGCCTTAACGTACAGATGACTTTCTTTTCTGGCCATACTGCTCATCAGCTCTGCCCAATTCTTGGCTCCAGGTTTCGGTGTTTCTCACCAGTCCAGGCCTGTGCCTGAATGACTTCTGCATATGCAGCTCTCAGATCCCTAAAGACTAGACTAAATTCTTGTCCACTTTCTGTATTTGCCGTGAGTAGTCAGCATTGCCGTGAGTAGTCAGCATTGCCCCTCCTGCCCCCAACAAGCATCTTCATTTGGAAGCCAAATCCCGGGAGTCCTCTTGTATTCCTTCCTCTGAAAACTCACATCCAGTCCCCTAGGGAATCCTGTAGCAATGTCGGAATCTGACCACTTCTCACCATCTCTGCTGCCACATGATCTGATCCACCATCATGTGCCTGCTGGAACTACAGCAATAATAATCTTCTAACTGGTTTCCCTGGCCACCCTACAATTTATTCTCAATACAGCAGCCAAAATGATCTTTTTAAGTCATAAGTCGCGTCGCTCCTCCAGTTACTCTAAGTCTGAATGACCCCTCCTCAGAGGAGACAAAGTCTTTACTGAGGCCCACAAGGCTTTCTCCTCTCCTCTCCCAAGCTCACATGCCTCCAGCCACACTGGCTCTCACCCTCTGCTTGGAAAGCTCTTGTCCCAGAGAGCTGTCAACTTCCCTTAGAAGCCTCTGTTCAACTATCATGTTATCACAGAGGCTATGCCTGACCAGTCTACATAAAATAACACATCCATGGCTCCTATACACTGGCCCTTGAATTTTCTTTCCAGCACGTACACCGACATGTTATTATCCCTATTTTATACAATTTCTCTTCCTCCACTTAGAATATGCAAGCTCCCTGAGGCAGGGACTTTATTAGTTTTGTTAATTGCTATATCCCAGCTCCTAACACAGTGCTTGGCACATAGTAAGCACTCAATATTTGCTGGCTGGATGAAGACGTGAAGAAGACTGATGAGTTCAGTTTCCTAAATTCCTTCTGGATTGATGGGGACTCAGGAGCAGTGAGGATCTATTTGATAGTTCTGGAGTTTCCTCATTAGTTTTGAGGTTAATAGCATTCATGGTTCTCCAACTTTCTGTAATTTATGGGAGTGTTCTGTAACTTGGGGCTCCTTAGGTGTGACTGCAGAACTAGCAAGCTCTAAGTTGCAGTACCAAGAGCAGTTAGAAATTCTCAGAAAATGTAGTTTGGTCTGGCAGGTTTATTATCCTGAATTGCATTTTCAAATGTGGGTGCAGTTTAGGTTAACGACTGTGTTGCTCCTGACTCAGCTGTTTTTCTGTTTTCCTGTTCTCTTTGTTGGAATGACTGTACCTGTAAGGGTTGCACAATATGATCATGACCCAGTTAAGACAGTACCAGGTGGTTTGTTTTTTAACTGCCTCTTTACTATTCCTGCTCATTGTAACCCTGCCAAATGAGCCAGGCCTAAATTATATGTTTAGTTAACAATCTTTGGTGACAGAAACCATCTCATGCTAGCCTTTGAAAAAAGGGGAAATTTATCAGGATTCAGGGGTGACTCTTGGAGCTCAAGAACTGGGCCACAGGAGGAACTAGAACCAGGCTGGAGGGCACTGGCAGCCCAAGCAGGGTTGAGCTGTTTTTCATCTCTGCCTCATTCTTTCTTCTCTAACTGGGCTTTCTGGTATAAAGATAGATGCTCACTGCTGTAACTTCAAATGTAATTTCCAGTTATATAGAATTTTGTCTGGCTGTCCATTCTGCTGTCTCTTTCTCCCAATTTAAAGTTTCTCAGTTAATTATGGCCAGGTGGCAGGGTTCTGTTGTGCAAACAGTGCTGCTGGGAGTCACCCCTTATTGATGGAGAGTAGAAGGTGGGTAGGAAAGTTGTTTTTAGTTAGCTATTGTCTCCAAATGTATCTGCAACACATGGTAATAAGCTATCTCTTTCCTCATTTTTTAGTCACCTGTTGATCATTCTAAGGGCACTGCTTCTCCAAGAGGACCTTTGGGGGTCGCCTAGGCCTTGATTACACAAGCTTGTCTCTTGTCGGGTTTATCAGGTCAATCTATAGCTTTATTAATCACAGTTCTTTGTGCAAGTTAAGAATATATAGATAAATTAAGTAATAATTGGGCAGTAGTGGAATCAAGAGGACTAGAATTTAGTCCACCTAATTCTTAGGAGTTTTTTCAGTTTTTTTATTAGAACAAACAAACATTTACATAAATGTCTACTAAGTGTCATACCATTCAATATATTTCTTTTCTGTTGCTGGTGTCAAATTATAAATTACTGATTAGCAATTTTTATTTTTAAAATACGTCTATATGTTTTATTTTTTATACATTTATCACTTTACAATTATACTTCTTAAAATTGTATTTATTCATTACGAGATAATAGAAAAATATATATTAGTCTCTGTCTCCTGTTGCGGGGAAAGAGCTGCTAAAACCCTTGAAATTTCCTAAGTGACGAGAGCAGTAGGAGCATCTTTTTTTCTAATATTTGGTCTTTGGCCCAGTTCCTGACACAGTTCTTAAGTCCCTTGGAATTTCCTGGGTGACAGCAGTGTCTTTTATTCTGAAGAAGTAACTCTTGGTGGGCTCCTGGATGGAGAGAGGGGCTGGAAATGGAATTAATGATCAGTCATGCCTATATGATGAAACCTCCACAAAAATCTCAGAAGTGTGAGGTTCAGAGAGCTTCCAGGTTGGTAAACACTTTCGTGTCCCTGGAGGGTGGTGCACCCTTCTGTGCTTGGGACCCTCCCTCCCGCTCCCTATGTACCTCTTCATCTGGCCGTTCATCTGTATCCTTCACCATATCCTTTATTATATAATAAGTTGGTAGATGTGAATAAGTGTTTCCCTGAGTTCTGTGAGCTGTTCTAGGAAATAATTGAATCCAAGGGAAAGGAGGTCATGGGAACACCCGATTTGTAGCCCAGTCGGACCGAAATTGTGGGTAATCTGGGACCTTCTACTTGTGGTTGGCATATGAAATGGGGTGCAGTCTCGTGGGATTCGATGCTGTCTCCAAGTAGATAGCATCAGAATTGAGTTAAATTGTAGGACACTGAACTGGTGTTGCAGAATTGCTTGGTGTAGGATCCCCTACACACACACCTGGTGTCAGGGTGTTATGAGTGTGGTAGTGGTGTGAGAGTAAAGGAGAGACACATAGGAGAAGTGTAAGTTTCCTACTCATTCATTTAATATTTTTATTTACTTAGTTTTCTTATACATCACCACAGTTACGTAATTTATGATTTACCAACATATTATGTCTATGGTTTATCATCTTCTGGGATGGAAGCTCCATGGAGCTAGGGATCATTGTCAGGGTGGTTCACCGATGAACCTCAACACCTAGAACAGGGCCTGCGTGTAGTGAACCCTCAAATATTTGCTGAATCTCTTTGATTTAATATAAATACATAAATGTAATTACACATATTTTTAGTGCATTTAATTTCTTTGCTTGGTTCTCCCCAGTTCTCTGCTCCTTCTCCCTCTCAGAAAGTCTCACCATACACAACAGGTAATCATGTATCCTTACATAGTGTTCCTATTTTACAGATACCTATATATTCACACACTATACGTGCACACACGCATGCACATATACTTTTTAGAGTTTAAAAATGCTTGTTTTTCAAAAATGCCATATCGTTGGAATAAACTTCCTTGCACACATTGCTTTAAGACAGGGACCCTACCTGACTCATTGATTTAGCCGCCTTCATGCACAACCAGAGAAAAGACAAAGGAATTCTAAGACTTCTAACAAATTAAAATGTTATTTATATACCATCTAAACTCTGATGGTATTTGAGGCTTGTTGCCCATAATGATCCATTAGCGTAATAGAACTTTAGAGGTTCAAGTCCATGTTTCACAAAATATACATTACAAATTTGAAGTTCTAATGTCTTAAGGAGACACATTTGTGATTACTAAATATGTGACTTAGGATTTCATTCTTATACATGTTCTCATCACCAACTCTCTTAGCATTATCTTCCAAATGGCCTCACTGTTTAGAATTTGTTTTCTTTTGCACCCACATCATCAGGCCTTATCTGCCCAGCTGGTGAGTAGAAAGGCATGAAGATGTTATTTCTAACTTTTTTTAAACAAGGAATAAAAACTCATTATTGAAAAATTAGAAAATGCAGATAAGCAAATGGGGAAAATTCTCCATATTCCCATCTCATAGGTACAGTCACATTAATCACTATTCATATATTGTACCTTCCCTCTCTCCTTTCTTGTTTTCCCCAAAGCTAATTGCTTATTTTTCTGTATTTACAAAATTATGAAATAATTCAAAGATGAAAAATAATTTTCTCTTTTTCCTCTCTACATTCTCCTCCAAATATTTCAACTTCCCACAGGTAACTGCCATTAACAATTTATTGTGTATTTATTCAGAATTATTTCTGTGCATATACAAACATATATACGATTATTTTTCAAATTTAGGATTATATTATACATACTGTTCTGCAACGTACTTTTCTAGCAATAATATGTTTTAAGCATCTTTCTATGTCAGTAGTTTATGAGCTATATTTTTCTTTTAAATGGCTGTGTAGTATCCAATGGTGAGGACAGGTCATTTATATAACCAATTTCCTATAAATGGACATTAAATAAATAATTATTTACTATTACAAACATAACTATAGCACACATTCTTTGTGTGCCTTTGAAGCATTTCTGTGGTTACAATTGGAGGAGTAGAAATCTTGATATGAAAGTCCACTTATACTGAAAAATGCCAATAGACCCCCTGAGGGCTGGCTTTGGACCTGTCTACCTCAGTGTGACCTGCCAGTTCTCAGCTGGTGCTTCTGACTTGGACTGTGCATACACACTGGAAATGTTTTGCAGGTCACTCTTGGATGCCAAACTGTGCTCCAAATGGCTGCACCAGTTAATATTCACCCTTTCTCCACATGAGTGCCACTTTTCTCTCACTCTGATCAGCACTGTGCACTACTGGGGAGTTCATTTTTTTCAAAGTGATTTTTAAAGACCATTCTCTAAATATATTTTTTATACATATTTCAAAAGTTCTTCATGCTTATATCTAGGTATGTATATGTATGTATATATGTATGTATATTTTTAAATTTCATGGCATTTTTTCACATTGAAGATCATTTCAATGTACTCAACCTGTCAATATTGTCCTTTACATATTCTGAGTTTTGTATCATCCTTAGAATGGCCTTCCCCACATGAAAATTGTTGAACTAGTATTCTATATTTTCTCTCTTTATTGCATTTTTAAAAATTTATTTTAATTAGTTTCAAGTATACAGTACATTGGTTAGACATCTATTTAGTTCATAAAATGATCCCCCCAATTGCTCCCTCCCTCCTCTGACCCTCCACCTAGCCAACATATTAATACTAATTGCATTCCCTATGCCGAGCTCGTGACCATCCATCAGCTACTAATTTGTACTTCTTTAACCCTTCATCTCATTCTCTCAGCCCCCCAACCCTCCTCCCCTCTGTCCATCACCAAATTGTCCACTATATTTGTGAGTCTGTTTTTGATTAGTTTGTTCTTTTTATTCCTTGGATTCCACATATAAGTGAAATCATATAGTGTTTATCTTTCTCTGACTTAACTACCTTCTAGGTCCATCAAATAAATGTCTTTTTCTATCTCCTTCCTTTTAGTTTGTGTCTTTTAATCTGAAGTGAGTCTCTTATAGGCAGCATGTAGGGGTCTTGTTTTCTTATCCATTCATCTACTCTCTTTTAGTTGGAGCACTTAATTCTTTTCCATTTGAGGTACTTATTGATAGGAATGTAGTTGTTACCATTCTTTATTCCTGGTTTTGATACATGTGTTTTCTTCTTAAAGAAGTCCCTCCAACATTTCCTGTAATACTGGCTTGGTGGTGATAAATTCCTTTAGCTTATTTTTGTCTGGGAAGCT
>NW_011888800.1:15091375-15100856 GCF_000151845.1 Pteropus vampyrus
TTATCTTTCTCTGACTTAACTACCTTCTAGGTCCATCAAATAAATGTCTTTTTCTATCTCCTTCCTTTTAGTTTGTGTCTTTTAATCTGAAGTGAGTCTCTTATAGGCAGCATGTAGGGGTCTTGTTTTCTTATCCATTCATCTACTCTCTTTTAGTTGGAGCACTTAATTCTTTTCCATTTGAGGTACTTATTGATAGGAATGTAGTTGTTACCATTCTTTATTCCTGGTTTTGATACATGTGTTTTCTTCTTAAAGAAGTCCCTCCAACATTTCCTGTAATACTGGCTTGGTGGTGATAAATTCCTTTAGCTTATTTTTGTCTGGGAAGCTCTTTGTCGGTCAATGCTAAATGGTAGCTTTGCTGGATAAAATATTCTTGGTGGTAGATCCTGGGTCTTCATCACATCAAATATTTTGAGCCAGGCCCTTCCGTCTTGCATAGTTTCTTTTGAGAAATCAGCTGCCAGTCTCATGGGTGTTCCCTTATAGGTAACTATCTGGCTTTTCTCTTGCTGTTTTTAATATCCTTTCTTTGTATTTAACCTTTGGCATTTTAATTATGATGTGTCTCGGTGTGTGCCTCTTTGGATCCCTGGTTTTTGGGACTCTCTAAACATCTTGAGGTTTTATATCCATTTCCTTTACCAGGGTAGGTGAGTTTTCCATCATTATTTCTTCAAATAGCTGTTCAACATCTTGTTTTCCTTCAGGTATGTTGATGAGACAGATATTTTGACCTTTAATAGTGTCCCATATGCTCTTTAAATTATTTTTATAGTCTCGGTATCTTTTTTCTTGCCAATCTGATTGAGCGTCCTTGGCTTTCCCATTCTCTAGATAGGTCATTTGATCCTCTTATTTATTCGCTTCGTTTATTCCTTTGTTTATTCCATTTAATATGCTTCTCATCTCAGATAATGTGTTCTTCATTTCAGACTGGTTCTCTTTTATAATTTCCATTTCATTTTTATGTTTTTTATCTCTTTGTTGAAGTTCTCACTGAATTTATCTACACTTCTCAAAAGTTCATTGAACATCTTTATAACTAGTGTTTTGAACTCTATATCTGTTAAATTACTTGACTCCATTATTTCTGGATCTCTGTTCTGTTCTCTCATATGGTTTCTGCTTCTTTGTCTTTCCATTTTGGCTGCTTTTCCGTGTCTGTTTCTATGTATTAAGCAAAGCTCCTAAGTTTCCCGGTCTTATTAGTGTGGATTTATGAAGTAGGTGTCCAGTGGCACAGTCCTGAGAGGAGTTCAGCTGTAGGCCAAATTTAGCCCAAGCCTCTGTTCCTCTGGGGCCACCTGTTAAGATTCAGCCAGCAATCCACAGATGCTGTGCTTCTAGTCACCTCAAAAGGCCACACCAGAAACCGAGACCAGCTGCCTCCAGTGTGAGTCTCGGTGCTGTTAGCAAGGAGCACCTGGCTCGCTGAGGATAAAACTGGACGTGGCTTTGGTGGGACTGTGAGTTGTGGGAGGCGAAGTTTCAGGGAATCCTCTGGGCGGAGCGACCTCTGTTATCCAGTCCGATGACCTCTCGCTATGGCGGTGCTGTGTCCACGCACTGGGATGGGGGAGAGCTTAACAAGGAATAATGGATACCACTGGCCCTTCTGTACAGAGTGAGTCTCGCTTCGGCACTCACTCCGACAATATCTCCCTGTAAGTCTTGGTGCCCGCTGTGTGCAGCCGAACTGGCATTGGTGCTCAGAGCGAACAGGTCCGTCACCGCGAAAATCCTCTTGTGGACGTGGCTCCTTTAAGAGGTGTCTGCCACTGCCACTTCCGCTGCCGCAGCCTCCGTCTCACTCAGCCGATTGAGATCAGGCAGGCTCGTGTCCTCGCCCCGTCCTACCTTCTGCCATTGCAGGGTGATTTCTTGGATTTCTCCCTAGTTGTATGGCTTGTTCATCTAGATCCCAGGTGATTTTTCTTTGCTCTTCGCTCCTTGTTTCCATCACAACTTTGATTTGGTCGCCAGAGGGATGAACAGAGCCTCCAAAATTTTACGCATTTTTTTCTCTCTATTTTTTCTTATTTTTAAGGTTTATTTTACATTTATATCTTTAATTCACCTCAGATTTATTTGTTTAGAAGCTTAATTTTGATATAATTTACATACCATACAATTCGCCCTTTTAAAAGTGTACAATGAAATGCTTTTTATTATTTTCATAGGCTTGAGCAACCATCACCACACTCTAATTTCAGAACATTTTTATCTCCTCTAAAGAAACCCTGTCTTCATTAGCAGTCACTTTATCTTCACCCCCTCTCTATTGCCCTGCAACCACTAATCTACTTTTTGTCTCTAGATTTGCCTACTCTGGTCATTTCATATAATGGATTCATACTACATGAATCTTTTGTGAATGACTTCTTTCGTCTTGTATAATGTTTTCAAGGTTAATCCATACTATAGTATGTATCAGTACTTAATTTCTTTTTTTGCTGAACAGTTAATATTCCATTGTATACATATACCACAATTTGGTTATGCACTCATCAGTTGGTTTGTTTTTACTTTTTGGCTATTATGAATAATGCTGCTATACACATTAGCATACAATTTTTGTGCAGAAGTATGATTTCAGTTCCTTTGGGTCTATACCTAGGAGGGTGATATGGTAACTCTATATTTAACTTTTTGAGAAACTGCAGTTTCTTTTCCACAGTGGCTGCACCATTTTACTTTACCACCAGCAATGCATGAGGGTTCTGATTTCTCCACATCCTTGCCAGTGCTTGTTATTACTTGTTTTACTTTCATTCCAGCCATCCCAGCAAGTACAAAATGGTGTCTCATTTCGATGTTGATTTCCATTTCTCTAAGGACTAATGATGTTGAGATATTTTTATGTGTATATTGGCTCTTTTTTTTGTCTTCATTGGAAAAATGGTTATCCAGATCTTTCACCCATTTGTAAATCAAGTTGTCTTTTTATTAATCTGTTGTTAAGAGTTCTTTACATATTCTAGGTATAAATCCCTTATCAGATATATGATTTGCAAATATTTTCTCTCATTCTGTGGGTTGTCTTTTTATAGAAGGACATTGAGAAATATTTCTTCCTCTTCTATTTTCTTGGAAGAGTTTGAGGAGGATTAGTATTAGTTCTTTTTTGAATGTATGATAGCATTAATAAAGTCATCTGAGCCTGGGCTCTTCTTTATGGGAAGTTTTTAATTAATTACTAATTATCAGATTTACTTTTGTATGTGATGTTAAGGAAGGACTCTAACTTAAAAATTTTTAAAAATAGATAGCAAATTGTTCTAACACTATCTACTCAATAATCTACTTGTTCTTATTAATTGCAAATACCACAGAAACTTCTTTAGACCAGTTTTGATCTCGATTGCAACCTTATCCCTGATGAGACACAGAAAGAATTTGCTTTATTGGTGGCTGTAATGTTGGCACCTTGAGAAATTCTTTGTCCTGTTGGCATGTGAGATTGGAAAACAGGAGGAACCAGGAATGGCTCATGACTTCCCTGTCTCACCATGGATGTGTCACTGTGGTCTGGACAGCCTACAGGGCCCACCCCACCAACACCCTCAAGCCTTCATCCCCCAGGCCCCCAGGCTGGGAGCACATCCTTGGATGCCTGCCGGCCTACACTGCAGCAGAGTAGATCCAAGCCAGGCCAGAGGCCAGCACCCAATCTACTCTGGCCTTGCTCTTGTGGCCTGGATCCCTGCCTTTAGTGACTTCCCAGACTTTGGAGTCAGCTTGCCCTGTTGGACCTACCCATCTTTCCTGCACCTCCCTGCATTCACATTCTTCTCAGACCTTGGATTTGGTCTTTTAACATACAGCAGAGTGTCTACCACTCCCTCCACACTCGGCAACAGTGAACCCTGGATTCTGTTTTCTTTCAGATCCAGGACACTACTAATTAGCAACTCTCTTCCTACTTCAGTACACGTCTCTGCTCATCCCTGAACTTCTCGTTCTGACCCTCTCTGCCCTGACTCATCCCACAATTGCTCATGTTGCAGCATGAACATTCTCACTGGGCACTGACACCCAGGAGATATGACCTTATACTTGATTCTGGACCCTCCACTCTCCTGATACTTTAATATATTAGAGAAGCATGTGCACCCATAATAATAAATGAGGTGGTTGAGAGCAAGAGTGAATGCTGAGAAGGGATCCCTGTGGAATACCAATATTCAGAAGCCAGATAGGGGAGGAACAGCAGGAAAAGTAACCAGAGAGGTGGACAGAAAGCCAGAAGAACATGGTGATGGAAACATCAAGACATGAGAATGCTCCAGGATGGAGGAAGAGACAGCAGTACCGAATGCTACTGAGAGAATTCACATAAAATGCAGATTGAAAAGTATCCAAATGGATTTGGTGACACAAAGGTTATTGGTGACTTTAGCAAACTTCCATGTCAGTGATAGGTAACTCCACTGATTAAAGGCTTCAAGGCTTCCCAGTGCCCTACAGATAAAGTGATCTCCACTCCACGATCACTTCTCACCACTTCCACACCCTCACCCCAGGCCCCAGCCATGCCGAACTACTCACATGGACAGCCGTGCTCCTGTGCTGTTCCCTCTGCCTGAAACCCTTTCCTCCTCTCAAACTCCCATATGTCTTTCCCGACTAGCTCAAGCACCATCTCCTCCAGGAAGCCTTCCCCGACCCCCAGAATGGGTTAGGTGGTCATCTTCTCTAGTCCCTTGCATCTTGTGTTGGGAGGAGCAAGGTATGTTTTCTCCCAGTTGCCTATATTGTCCATTTTGGTTCCCGAGTCCTCTGGCCAGGGACTGTTCCACTGTGTTCCCAAGCATGCAGGCAAGCAAATCTTGGTGATGAAAATGGGAGTGCATCCAACTTCCCTCTGACCAGATAAGTTAAACATTTGCAAGCCCAATTGGCCCTCAGCAATGGAGTGGCTGCGTCAGCACAGTCAGCCACAGACATCTCTTTGGTTTCAGATAAGTCAGATTTGCTGAGATCAGGGCCAGGAGTGCAATTCCTGGTAACCTAGTTCCAGGGGTCATTAGGTTGCGAAATCCCCAGCACCATTCAGGTCAGAGGCTTTTCATAGCACTACCTGCATTTCCCCATATACCCTGGCCTCTGCCTCTCTTTATCTCTCCACCTGCCTTCCTTCCTGGGGCCCTTCCCTCATTTATGCATCCTTCTTTTCAAACATCTGACGTCCAGCTAACTCACGTTCGCTTCTGCAATGATTAATCTTTACTGGATCTTCTCTTGCCTCCCCACGTCTCCTCACCCAGTGCTTACACCGTGAAAAGGTAATTGTGAGTTTGCCCTCTCTGGTTGGGTTAAATCCCGAAGGGCAAGGAACATGCTCTCCCTTCTTTTATTTGCTGAGCTTGTTTTGCTAAACTGTACTTGCTAATTGATTTCAGGAAAATTGGACTTTTATAATATTACTGACCAAGAAGGCAAGCGTTAGAGTGCCAGAAGCTTCCTTGAGCCACTCTGAACATGGTTCTTAGGCGTGGAGGTGGAATTATGCAAGGTTTACCCTTTGTATGCTGCTTCCTTAAAATCTGATTCCAAACTCGGGGTTCGGGCAGCTCCTTACTTGAAGGCAAGGCGCCCCCGTGTGGGAGAATGCCATCTTCTCAGAAAGGTCAGACACTGTGCCACCTTTAACTCACACTTTCCCCCTTTTGGAAAGCCCTTCCTGGGGTTAAAGGGTAGATTAACTGTGCTTTTTAAAATATATAATATTGCATATTGTTTTAATTCTGATAATAAAATTGGGCCTACTCACATTATTAAATTTAGCAAATACAGCAAACTATAAAAAATCACTACAATCCTACTTTCTACAGATAACCGTTGTCATTTTGGTGTGTTTTTTTCTATGAAAATATATGAGATATGTAAAGAATCTATATAAGGCTATATATGTAATACAGAAGTTAAAATATAAATTTAACAGATGAGGTCATAGATCTACTTTTGTACATAGATGTACTTCTCTTGGTAGCTGTGCAGCTCAGCCCTATGCCTTCAAGTCTTGGAGTCCCTGTTTAACCCTGCAACCCACTTTCGCCCACCCCTCAGCACTTCTAGCTTCACTATCCTGCTCTCCTTTTGTTTTCTTTAACAATCGCCTTTAACCTATTATACATTTTTCTTATTTCTTGTGTTTATTGTTTATTGCATGTCTCTCCCTCACACCCTTAGTGTAAACTCCAAGCTCTTGTCAGTTTTGTTCAAGGATGTATGTATCCCAAATACCCAGAGCAGTGCCAACCACAGAGTAGGTGCTACATAACTCTTTGTGGAAGGATGACTTAACACTATTTGCCTTTTGAACATATATAATAAACAAAAGTGTATAATACTCTATTTTATGGTTATATCATGATTCATTTAACCATTTCCCTATTGTATGTCATTTAGGCCAATTATAGTTTTTCATCATGATAAATAACATGTTGATAGACCTTTTTATACTTAAATCTATGCTCATATTTCTCATTATTTTCTTAGTGTATATTCCTAAAGGGTTAACTTCTGGGTCGTACGGCAGTAATGCTTAAAGTTTTCCTGATGGGCAATATCAGGTTGATTTCCACAAGGCTTGCACTGTATGATAATAGAAACTCTGTCTCGCCCAGGTTTTGCTGGCATTGACTATATGCTCTTTCTAATCTTGGCCAATTTCCAAACCAAAAAAAATTATATTTCATTTTAATTTGCATGTCTCTGCTTTTTAAAGAGGTTACAAAAATTTTTGCAGGTATTGGCCATTTGGTTTTTTTCCCCCGTGATATGTCGATTTACATATTTGCTCAATTTTTTAGAAATTTTTCTTATTGAACCATATGAATTCTTTGTATTTAATATTAGTATTAATATCTATATCTTTAGGTATTACCTTTTGCTATATCTGTCACTCATATTTTACCCAGTAGTTGTTTAACTTTTAATTATGACTTAAAAATATCTAGGAGTTAAAAAATTCTTTTGTACTATCTCTGAGCATTTATTTATTTATTTATTTATTTTTGGTATGTGTTTTGCTGCTTTTGTGCTTAGAAAGTTGTTCTAAACACAAAGAAATTTTTTTGTGGTCCTAATATTTATATTTAGTTCTTAAATTAATCTTGATATGTAGTTTAAGGTGGATATCTCAGTTAATTTTTCACCCCGAATGGTCATGTTTCCAATGATACTAATTAAATAATTAATGACTTCTGATTATTTTATTATAATTTATAAAGTATTTAGGTATATTTGGATTTATTTTGGGGGTAGCAATTGATTTGCCAGTTTGTCGTAGCATTAGTACCATATTGCTTTGATTGTTGTAGCATTATAATACTTTTAATATTTGTATTTTCAACTTTCTCCTTATCTTTCACAAAAAAATTTAGCTACGCTCCATTTCCCAAAATTTTAATGAGATTCCAGGGAGATGATTCAATTCAGTTAATTTAACACATACTTTTGAACATGTTCAGGCTTAATGACACTTCTCATTTGGGCTGCACTTTGCAGATTACAGCTCACTGCCAATGTCAGTGACTTTTTTCCCTCTCCATCTTAAAGAAGAGGAAGCAAAGATGAAATAATGTCAGGCTCTATTATAGCTCTAGGAATGTCCCCTTGAGCTATTGCACACTGGATGGTAGGAGAATCTGCCTTCTGTAGCCGCAGGTGTGACTTCGGTTGCAGGAGGGGCAATGAGCCTGGACACATCTTCATGGATTTCCTCAGTCGAATCCTCAACTGGGTCAATTGCCTGAATTTTATGTTTTCACCAAAAGATTTGACTACGACTCTCACATTTGCCAAATTTGGGAAAAAAAATCAGAAAATTTTACATAAAAATCCAGATTTCCAGCTTTTCTTAAAACAAACAAAAAAAACACCCCCTCCCCCACCAAAACAAAAACAAAAACAAAAACAGACGATGTAGGTATTCCTACTTGGCAAAGATCAGTGGGAACCACCACTTTTAGATGACTCATGTGTTCTCCGGCCCATGTCACTTATTTTCTTCCTTGGCCTTGTAGACGTTTGAGGGGGTAATCCCAGTGACTTGGGGACCAGGAACAGAGCTATAGTTCAGTGCCAACTTCAGTGGCTTCATCTGTTTGAACTAGGGAACATGCATCTAGTTGAGAAGTGCCTTGTGATGTTGTCACAGCTCTCACCACTCCTTCCCTGGGCAATGTTCCTCGTGACCTGCCAGTGTCAAACCCTGGCCTTTGCTCTGCTGTCTGCTAGACAATAGTGAGTTTGCCTTTTCTAGGCCTGGGAATTTGAAAACTTTGACTATAAAAAGGACTAAGTTGTTAAAAAATTTGCAGGGGCCTATTTGTATATAGTGTTAAATGAGTAAGTAATTGAAAAATCTAGCTTCAAGAGGTAAATAGCTATGGATGAGAGAAAAAATCAGTGCTATTCAAATGTAGATGAGCCAGAGGAACCACACTGGCAATCACACTGGCGTGTGCCTCTGTGCTCCCTTCTTCTCTCCTCTCAGAACAGAAAGGAGGCAAACCAAGCACCCTGGGTCCCCAGAAGACCAATTCTGTGTACCTAGTGGCAAAGGCAACCTTTTGCCCTCTGCTTATTCAGAGCTCCTGGAGCAAGTCATGGCTCCACCCCACCACAAGAGAACCCTCTGAAGCAACAGCATAGGGCAAGCAAACTGATCCCTGAGGAATAGAGGAGCTGAGATTACTAAGAATTACTGTTTGAGAACCTCTTCAGTGCCCATGAGGAGGTCATGTTAGGACACCAGTGGTGAGCAAAGCTATATCTGAGTGCCCTCCTCATAGTAACCTGGCATGCCCCATCCTGTGGCTCAGTCTGTACTAGGTCACCCAATTGCTCTTAGCCCTCGAGGTACCCCTCTCTCTCCCAAACTAAAACGTCACTTGCTATCTTTTGGCTCCTTTTACTCAGTCCACCGTCTACCTTCCATCTCCTTATAGAGCAGGCCCTAGGCCTCAGCAGAAGGGTCTCTGTGGTCACAGGCCTTCTAGGAAAATTGCCAACTCTGAGGGCCTCTCACAATTACTGGAAAGCAGCTTTAAAGATATAAACAGCTGCTGTAAAGACTGTGGTCAGAGCTATCAAACCACAGTAAACCTAACTTCTTTCTCCTGAAAACTGATTTCTGAGAAATAGTCTTTTCCCGTTGAAAAGCTGGTCTGTCTCCAGTGGGAGAAACTCCAGTTCCTCAAGATTCTGTGATGGATAATGGTCCCCCTTAATCCAACCCTGCCTGCCTTTTCAGCAGGAAACCAGTTTCATAGCCAAATCGGGCATTTTCCGGATATGCAATTGGTGCTTAATATATATCTTTTAAATCAAATTTACTCTTGCTTTAGCTGCTTGATTTTTGGGGGTGATGGAAACATATAATTACAATCATGCTGAAAGGCATTTGTTTCTGAAAGCTTCAATGTCTGGTTTTTAGAATAAAATGTGCTTTATTTTTAAAGCCTTT
>NW_011888800.1:15102064-15104094 GCF_000151845.1 Pteropus vampyrus
ATGAAGAAGTCAAGGTTAGTGTCACTACAATCTTAAGGTCAGGAGAGCAGTGACTTCCATGGTCTCAACACAGCATAAAGGTCGCACTGTACAGATGACAGATTTATTTACTTTATCCTTTCTTTTTGCATTTTCAACTCCTCCTGAAAACAAATTGCTGGAAGATTTCCTCTTCATCAGGTGATCAGAGTACAAGTTAGCCAGTGAACCCTGAAAATACAAACACATAAAATCAAGGCTTCAAAAACAATTATTTTTTTGCAAACCTCTTTACAAATCTGTGCTTCTCTTTGGGCTGACAGACTATCTTTTGTTAGTCTTGGAGGCAGGATGACTTCATAATTCAAATTAGGTCAGCAGAAATGTCCTCCTCACTTGACATTCTTCATAAATCAAATGCAGACAACACTTGAAGGCAAGACTGTGTCAGGATATCAGGGCTGTATCAGGAAATCGGGGTCACCAATCATTATAATCCAAGTCAGGGACAATGGCCTCCTTATGTCCCAACTCTTAGGATGGAGTTTTGGCAGTTACAAGGTGCCCTTATCTGAGGCATAGTATCGAAACTGGCTTTTAAGCAAAATGGAGAGTCCTACTTCCCTGAAACATAAACTCCCCTATTTCCCTATAGGCATTGCTAGATCTCTCTGCAGCTGGCCCTGGGATAAGAAATGGAGATACAATAACAGTGTTCTAAGTGTTTTGTGGATATTACCATTGCTGAGGTGTTTCCGTGAAGGACTTCAGATAGTTACAATGAGTCAGAATTCAAGGTAGAAGGCTCATGCTAGGACAGGACTGGATTATACATCCACAGGGCCAACAGGGCTCTGGAAAAATGCCAGGAGGGCTGCTGGGAGGCGGCAGAAGGTGAAAGTGATAGTGGTGCCAAATGGCCCCTCTTCTTGGCTTCTCTTTTCTGCTTCATTCAACTCTCCTTTTCCAGCTAATCTCTGCTACCTCTTGTCTTGGAAAAAACATGGGGGCCACGTGGGGCCTGTAGCGCCCCAGCGTTAACACACACCTTTGGCCTCAGGTGCATGATCTCAACGTGTAGTGGGAGGTAACTACCTGGGGCTGGGGTTCGTGGGGCCGGCAGACTAGGAAGAGGTTTACCTTGGGGTTGGAGTGCACCTGTGTGAGGGGTAGAGAGTGATGTGATGAGCTGCGCTCTGAGTGGCTGCTTTACAAAGCCTTGGGCCTCAGTGGGCTGTTGGGAAGAATGTTAAAACACTGTGACATCAGTGTTGCAGAAGAAGGCGCGGTCCGGATCTAGATGTTCAGACTGGGGATGCCTCATTA
The DNA here is from genome assembly GCF_000151845.1 of Pteropus vampyrus. Taxonomy (NCBI): domain Eukaryota; kingdom Metazoa; phylum Chordata; class Mammalia; order Chiroptera; family Pteropodidae; genus Pteropus; species Pteropus vampyrus. Next base: position 15,103,370 of record NW_011888800.1, read on the forward strand.
AACTGGTGAGCAAGCTGCAGCTGGTAAGTCACAAGCATATCCCCAAGTGCATGCTTAACAAATAAGGACTATAGTACCTTGTCTCAGAGCTTTCATCAGCTGTGGCCACCCACATTGTCAATTCCTTTAAATTTCAAATGATATTAGAAGTATGGCTGAGAAATGCAAACTGTTACCTCCTTGAGCAGAACTTGTAACAGCAGCGGAATGGCACATGAACCAGGATGGAGGCCTTGGCGGGAAGGGGCTGAGTATGGTGGGTTAACAGAAGCATCTTTGCTCTGTGCCAGGTAGAGGGAAGACGACAGCAGCTGACCTCAGACCTTTTTTAGGAGAGGCGCCCTGCCCTCCAGCTGTGGAATTGGCAAGTCCGGATGGGTGGCTGTGTGGCACTGGGGAAGTTAAAGGGCAGGGCGCAGAAGTAGGTCATCAGTCCCTTCTGTGTTTTAAAAGCACAGGTGTATTTTCCTCAGATCATCTCCGGGCAGTTTTCTCCCATTCCCCCTCTGAAACCCTGAAGTTTAAAAGCAGAAGTTGGAGCCCTTATCCATTGCTGGTGGGAATGTTAAATAGTACAACCGCTGTGGTGAACAGTTTGCAGTTCCCCAAAATGTTAAACGTAGAACTACCATATGACTCAGTAATTCCATTCTGGGTATATATCCAAAGGAAACAAAATCAATATCTTAAAATAAATGCCAGCATCCCCATCTTCATTGAAGCAT
>NW_011888800.1:15104954-15108293 GCF_000151845.1 Pteropus vampyrus
GGGAAGTTAAAGGGCAGGGCGCAGAAGTAGGTCATCAGTCCCTTCTGTGTTTTAAAAGCACAGGTGTATTTTCCTCAGATCATCTCCGGGCAGTTCTCTCCCATTCTCCCTCTGAAACCCTGAAGTTTAAAAGCAGAAGTTGGAGCCCTCATCCATTGCTGGTGGGAATGTTAAATAGTACAACCGCTGTGGTGAACAGTTTGCAGTTCCCCAAAATGTTAAACGTAGAACTAACATATGACTCAGTAATTCCACTTAGAGGAATATACCCAAGAGAACTGAAAATACACGTTCACACAAACACCTTGTAAAAGAATGTACATGGTAGCATTATTCATAGTATTTAAACAGTGCAAACAACCCAAACGTCCATCAACAGATGAATGGCTAAACAAAGTGTAGTCTATCCATACAGTGAAGTATTAGCCATAAAAAAGAATGAAGTATTATACGTGCTACAACATGAATGAACCTCAAAACATTACGCTAAGTGAAAGACGGCAAACACAAAAAGCCGCTTGTATGATTCTTATACAAAATGTCCAGAAAAGGCAAATTCCTAGAGACAGAAAGCAGATTAGTGGTTGCCAGGGAGAATTGGGAGTGACTGCCTAAAGGATATGGCATTTCTTCTTGAGGTGATGGAAATGTCTGGAATTAGAAAATGGTGATGGTAGCGCATTATTTTAACTAGATTGAAAACCACTGAAGTGTAAACTTTAAAGTGCTTAAAATGATAAATTTTATCTAAAAATTGCAATAAATAATGGAAGAAAAAAACAACCTGAAAAATTAACACTTTAAAAAAGTTGTTATAAAAGTAATTCCCAGCAAATTTATTTCAGTAATATTTTTAATTTCCGAGAACTCACACAAAGATTTTTAATGGCTGGAGATCTTTCCAAATCTGAGGTTTTAATGTTTGAAGTTTTATTCTAGTTTCTCCTTTGCTGTTGCTTCCTTGGGAATATTCTTTCTGCTGAGTTTGTTACTTCTCTCACGTAGTTTTCTTTCAATCATTTATAGTTAGTTAATAGTTACTGAGGAGGGTATATATCAGTAGTTAAGTCTGGCTGCCAGTTAAAATCACCTGGAAATGCTGTATGTAACTGGCATGTAGACCAACTACATCAGAATGTCAGGGGAAGTGAGGCTCTGGGCATTGATCCAAATGTCCCCCAGTGGAGCTAAGTGTGGCTGGAGTTGACAGCTACTAACCTCAATGAACTGATGTGCCGGCTCCAGCCAAGTCTGAGCCTGTTTTCTAGTAGGAACTCTTACCTTAAGTGATTGTGGGGGTCCAGAAAACACTACTTTAGGAGATGTGGGGGGCCAGGAAACTACCTTAGATAATGGTGGAGGCCCAGGAAACTCTATCATAGCTGATTGTGGGTCTAGGAAACTTTGCATTAGGTGATTGTGGGGCCCAGGAAACTTGACCCTAGGTGACAGTGAGTCTGGGATTATGGTAAACTCTACCCTAGTTGATTTTGGTAGCCCTGGATCCTCAGCCTCCAGTGATTGTGGGACCTGGAAACTCTACTTTCAGTGATTAGCCGGGGAGTAATATCTACCTTAGGTGATTGTGGGGGGCGGTCAAGAGACCGCCACTAGGTAATGACAGGGACCCAAGAATGTGGACCTCTCGTGATTGTGGGGGTCAGGACTGTCCACCTTAGTCAATTGTAGAGGCCAGGAAATTCTAGCTTAGGTCCTGTAGGACTATCCCACTTTTTGAAGGTTTGCTTTACGTCGCTTTACTTTTAGGAAAGACTTTCACTGGTGCCTGTGTTTGATAACTTAAAGAAATTCGAAGAGGATTTTGCTTTTACCAAACAAGGCAAAAAGCTATAACAGCATTCAGTGTTTGTTTGTAGTGAGCTGTTGTAGAGGCAGTATGCACTCCACACAATGACAGTGGTACCATAGGCTCCTCCTCCAGGAACTACACTCAGCTTCAAGCAACCAGAGCTTTAGACTTTTTGAGCATCTGTGCTTTACCTCGATTTATTTTGTGCATCTGTTTGTAAGATGTATCCTAAGGTAATTGCTTCTTCGCTTTAAGCCTTTTTGGCTTATGAAAGGTTTCATGGGAATGCACTACTTTCGAATAGTGGGAAATCCGGTATTGGAAAAACCTCATTTTTTTTCCTTCCTATGTAGTGAAAAACTGAGTTCTTCCCTACTATGTCTTTCTTTCCTGTGTGTCTCTTCTTACACCACACATCTCAGTACTGAAACTATCTACCCAGAAATAGTGTCCGCTCCCACAGGTTATGGGCTTAGTCCCACAAGATTGTTCCACTCCCCGTCCCCTTCAGATGCCACCTGTGCTTCTGACAACCCACTATAGATTGAAGGTTCCAATGACCCCTTCTTGGGGTTGATTAATTTGCTAGAGTGGCTTACAAAGTCAGGGAAACACTTACTTAGTTTTACCAGTTTATTAAAGGATAGTATAAAGGATACAGATGAACATCCCGATGGCAAAGATGAGTAGGGCAAGGTATTGGGGAAAAGGAGCAGAGCTCCCATGCCTTCTCTGGGAATACCACTCCCTCCACGTGTTCACCAGTCCAGAGGCTCTTCTTGAATTTTGTGGAGGCTTCATCGTGAAGCACGATCCATTATTATTTCATTTTCAGCCCTTCTCCTTTCTCAAGAGAATGGGTAGGGGGTAGGGGATGGGATGCCAAAATTCCACGCTTCTAATAATAGCTTGGCCTTTCCAGTGCTCAGCCCTCATCCAGAAGCCAACCAAGAGTCATCTCATTTGAACACAAAGCACTCATCACTCGGGAAATTACAAGGGTTTCAGGAACCAGAAACCAGGGTCAGAAACCAAAAAGGGATTCCTGGACCCAGTTCCTCTGTGTATGTATGTGTGCGTGTGTGGACTTTCCACACCAATAAGGAATTCTTGGACATCACCAGAGTGTCTAAGAAATCACCTCAATTCTGGCACTATTTACCCAGAGACAGAATCAGATTCCACAGGTAAAGGGCACAGTCCGACAAGATGCCAAGTTTCTACTTTGGATGCTAAACACAAGGCCAGGTTGTTTCCTGGGCTTCTGATCTACCCACTACAAATCCTAGGTTCCTCCAACCCCCTTCTTGGATTCGATTAATTTGTAGAACAGCTCACAGAACTCAGGAAATCCTAAATAGGATTTCACTAGATTACTGATTTATTATAAAGGATACTAAAGGATACAAATCAACAGGCAGATGAAGAGATATATAGAGAGAGGTCCTGAATGAAGAGGCGTCTTTCCTCATGGAGCTTGGGGCCTGGCATGGTGGCACATGGAAGTGTTCTGGTTTCCCAACGTGGAA
>NW_011888800.1:15108343-15114053 GCF_000151845.1 Pteropus vampyrus
CGAAGAGGATTTTGCTTTTACCAAACAAGGCAAAAAGCTATAACAGCATTCAGTGTTTGTTTGTAGTGAGCTGTTGTAGAGGCAGTATGCACTCCACACAATGACAGTGGTACCATAGGCTCCTCCTCCAGGAACTACACTCAGCTTCAAGCAACCAGAGCTTTAGACTTTTTGAGCATCTGTGCTTTACCTCGATTTATTTTGTGCATCTGTTTGTAAGATGTATCCTAAGGTAATTGCTTCTTCGCTTTAAGCCTTTTTGGCTTATGAAAGGTTTCATGGGAATGCACTACTTTCGAATAGTGGGAAATCCGGTATTGGAAAAACCTCATTTTTTTTCCTTCCTATGTAGTGAAAAACTGAGTTCTTCCCTACTATGTCTTTCTTTCCTGTGTGTCTCTTCTTACACCACACATCTCAGTACTGAAACTATCTACCCAGAAATAGTGTCCGCTCCCACAGGTTATGGGCTTAGTCCCACAAGATTGTTCCACTCCCCGTCCCCTTCAGATGCCACCTGTGCTTCTGACAACCCACTATAGATTGAAGGTTCCAATGACCCCTTCTTGGGGTTGATTAATTTGCTAGAGTGGCTTACAAAGTCAGGGAAACACTTACTTAGTTTTACCAGTTTATTAAAGGATAGTATAAAGGATACAGATGAACATCCCGATGGCAAAGATGAGTAGGGCAAGGTATTGGGGAAAAGGAGCAGAGCTCCCATGCCTTCTCTGGGAATACCACTCCCTCCACGTGTTCACCAGTCCAGAGGCTCTTCTTGAATTTTGTGGAGGCTTCATCGTGAAGCACGATCCATTATTATTTCATTTTCAGCCCTTCTCCTTTCTCAAGAGAATGGGTAGGGGGTAGGGGATGGGATGCCAAAATTCCACGCTTCTAATAATAGCTTGGCCTTTCCAGTGCTCAGCCCTCATCCAGAAGCCAACCAAGAGTCATCTCATTTGAACACAAAGCACTCATCACTCGGGAAATTACAAGGGTTTCAGGAACCAGAAACCAGGGTCAGAAACCAAAAAGGGATTCCTGGACCCAGTTCCTCTGTGTATGTATGTGTGCGTGTGTGGACTTTCCACACCAATAAGGAATTCTTGGACATCACCAGAGTGTCTAAGAAATCACCTCAATTCTGGCACTATTTACCCAGAGACAGAATCAGATTCCACAGGTAAAGGGCACAGTCCGACAAGATGCCAAGTTTCTACTTTGGATGCTAAACACAAGGCCAGGTTGTTTCCTGGGCTTCTGATCTACCCACTACAAATCCTAGGTTCCTCCAACCCCCTTCTTGGATTCGATTAATTTGTAGAACAGCTCACAGAACTCAGGAAATCCTAAATAGGATTTCACTAGATTACTGATTTATTATAAAGGATACTAAAGGATACAAATCAACAGGCAGATGAAGAGATATATAGAGAGAGGTCCTGAATGAAGAGGCGTCTTTCCTCATGGAGCTTGGGGCCTGGCATGGTGGCACATGGAAGTGTTCTGGTTTCCCAACGTGGAAGCTCTCCGTAAAAAATCCAAAAAGCTGTGCTTTTGGGTTTTTATGGAGGCTTTGTTACTTAGTCATAAATGACTAACTCATTGGCCATTGGTGATTGATTCAAACTCAGTCGCTCTCCTCTCTCTGGAAATCAGGGAGTGGAACTGAAAGTTCCAACCCTCTAACCACAAGATTGGCTCCTACTGGCAACCAGGCCCCATCCTTGGATGCTTTTCAAAAGTCGCTTTATTAACTTAACAAAAGACACCTCCATCAGTCTCAACGTTTAGGAAATTCCAAGGGTTTAGGGAGCTCTACCAAAACTGGGATGAAGACCAAATATATATTTATTATAAATCAAAATATCACAAAGACCAAAGATTAGAACAAAAGATGTTCCTGGTGTTCTTATCACTTAGAAAATTACAAGGATTTCAAAGCTTGCCAGGAACTGGAGGCAGAGACAAATGTACATTTTCTATTACCCTGGTCTCTGGCCATGGACCCCCTTACAGCAAAATGATACACGAGTCATTAATAATCATTCCTGTCCACCATATCATGTGGAAAATGTCTCCCAGGGAGAGGCCACTCAGGTTTGTAGGCTTCTATTTTGTCAGGTTCCAAATGTAGGAGTGGTCTCAACAAACATGACTTCACCCTTTCAGGCATCTGATGTTGATATAATATTGGATTTCCTGTATTACATAACCTGTTTTTCATTCCTTTACCCATAACTACTATTTTTCCTTCTCTCTATTTATATCCAACCTTTTTCACCTTTGGAAGTGACATATGTTTGGCCACTGTGCTGGTCCTGATTGCAGGCAGCAATCCTAGTCTAGCACGTGCCTTCCCCTCAGTCCATTCCCATTCAGAAAAGGTAAGATTACAGAGGTGCAGAAGTAGGGGGCTATCTTTACTGCTAGACAGTAGGCTGCGTTCACTGTTAGTCCCAATTTTCCAGAGGGGTGAAGGCACATCCTGCCCCATCAAGCCCATGGCAATCTGACATAATGTTTAAAACGTAGTTGTAATTTCTTGCTTCATAGTCCTCTATTTCCAAACCTCGTAGTTGTAGCCCTGCTCAAATGACCACTGTGTCAGGGAAAACAAAAAAAAAGTTGAAGTGATATGGGGAAGAGAAGAAAAAAAATATATAGTTATTATACCAACATCCTCATCCCTTGGCAAAAAGATAGTAATATCAGTGTACTTCCCCACCCCCTCTCTTCCCCAGATCCACCTGAAAAATAAAGGAATCTACCCAGTGGGGACACGCCTTTAGTCCCACTCATGTTGAGTGTGAGCACACACTTGTGAAGGTGTGTAAGCCAGACCTTCGTGCCTTTATTTTCTCCCTTTTCAGACAATATTTCAATTGCCCATTCCAATTCGCTATCAAACAAGTACTCCAAGGAGAATATCTCCCTGCCCTTTGTTGGACAATATGGGCTGTAAAGTGTGTTCTTTGGTCTGAAGAAATGATGGTTGGCTGTCCAAATTGGTGTGACACCTTCTGTTCCAGTCCTTTCAATATTTTGAGCATTTACTTCTACCGGTTAAGCCAAGTCCAGTCCAGAGTCAGTGTCTAACATTCTTGTTAGGACCTTTTTTAGCCTCTCAGGGCTACTAGCATCAGCCTCACTTGCCAGCTATGATCGGGGCCTCCCACCAGGGAATCTGCCATATAACCATTTGCAGGCAAAACAGTTCTTTTTGGCATTTAGTGCCTCAGAGGGTGCAAGAGGACTATGTCTAGATTTAGGCCATTTTGCATTGCTGCAGTCCCCCTATGTCCATTCATTTCATGAACCCAGGTGGCCACCTTAAGCAAGCACACTAGGATAGCTGCTCGTTGATTCCAATCACCTTTCGAACCTGGAAGGGGGTTCTTCTGATGGGCATCCCTATGTCCGACTTTAATGCACTCCTCAAATTTCCATAGTGATTCCCATATGGGCATCTCTGTAATAGGCCAGGTTTCCACTGCCCTTCTACCTGACCATATGGCCTAGCCATTGGCTATTGCCCAGGAGTCTATAAAAACCCAGAGTGGCTTTTTCCACTGTTCAATTCTTCCATTACTCCTAGGAAAACAGCATGCAAATCAGCCCACTGAGTGGATCTGTTTTTACCTTCTTCAATCAGTGTCTTTCTATCCTCTCATCTTAATGCAGCAGCTTTCCAAACAGGATGTTGTCCATTCACCGTGGAACTGCCATCCACGAAACAAACAAAACGGCTCTTTCTTGGTCAGTTGAGAGTTGTTTATAGGGCACCGCCCAAGAGACAATAGAATACAGCAGCTCCTCACACAGTTCCAGAGTTCATCCTAGGGGAAAAGCGGCTCCCTGTGCAAGGAGTCCTTGCATTCCCCAGGGAGCATGATCCTGCATAGACCGTTTCTATTCTATTATGGAACTCTTCTGAACACTGCCATCCCCATTAGAGCATTTCTCTGACATCATCCTAGACATTATGGGTAGGTTTTAAGATCATTTTATGTCTTTCAATCATCAAGGTAGCTTCAATTAATGTTTAATAGCAAGGTAGGAAATGCCTTCAAGTGGAGATTCTCCATTCCAAATCCCAGTTGTCACCTCTGGGAGGCATGCATAGGCTTTTGCCATAAGTCTCAGCCTAGGCTCCACATAAGGTTATCACACAGAGAAATTGTCCCTATCAGCATTCCAGCTTCTATTTTACACTGTGTGGGCTTGGACAATCTTACTCATTCCCATTTAGCATGTCCAATTAATATTGTTTGAGGGGTGATTTACATGCCTTCTGTTTTGTAATGTTATTTAGGCAGGAGAAATGTTTCCCAGTGAGATACAGTGTCCATTTTCATAATACAATCAGGTAAAAGAGGTGTGACCACTTCACATAAAGCCTGTTTAAATATACCAATTCTCTTACAAACTTTTATCATAATTTCATCAATTCTTATGTTCCTAGCCTCTACTAGAATTTTATCAACGGGTTTTCATTTTACAATACTAGGTAGGGGACGTGTTCCTCAGTCAGACATAATATCCATTCCTGTAAAATATTCAGGTAAAGGTTTGATTTTTCTGGTGGCCAGACTCCATCTAGGAGCCCACCAAGAGCCCTTCATCAGAATAAAAAACACTACCATCACCCAGGAAATTAGAAGGGTTTCAGGAGCCCTGGGTAACAAACTGGGGTCAAAGACTAAATATTAGAGCAAAAGATGCTCCTATTGCTCTTATTACTTAGGAAAATACAAGAGTTTTAGGAGCTCAGTGCCAGGAACTGGGGCTGAGACCAATGTATGCTTTCTATTATCTCACTGAGGGCTCAGGAAATTCTACTTTATGTGATGTGGGCTCCCAGGAAATTTTACCTAGATGATCGTAGTGGCTCAGGAAAGTCTACCTTAGATGATAGTGGGGGTCCAGAATAGCTGATGTTAGTTGTTTGTGGAGGGCATAAGAGTTTACTTAGGCGATTGTGAGCCCAGGAAACTACCTTATTTGATTGTTGAGATCTCAAGAAACTGAACCTTAAGTTGACTATGGGGGGCCAGGATAACCTACAGTAAGTGATTGTGAAGGTCCAGGAAAATCAACCCTTGGTGACTGTAGAGGCCTAGGTAATTTGACTATAGGTGATTGTGGGCCCAGGAAACTTAGGTGATTGGAGTGGCCCCAAAATCCTTTCTTAGGTGATTGTGAGGCCTGGAAACACTACCTTATGATTGTGGGGACCCAGGAAATTTGACTTGAAGTGATCGTGGAGCCTAGGAATGTCACTGTGGCAGCACCAGCAACTCTACTTAGGTGATTATGGGAGGCTAGGAATCTCTTCTTTATTTGATTGTGTGTGAGGGGACAGTTAGCTTGACCTTAGGTGATGGTGAGGACCTAGGACAGACTACTTAGTTGATTGTGGGGGGCCAGGATAGTCTACCTTAGGTGATTGTGGGGGCCTCTGAATCTCAACCTCAGATGATTGGAGGGCCTTGGAAACTATACCTTACATAATGACAGGGGGCCAGAAATCTCTACCTGAGATGATTGTGGGTGCCCAGGAATCTTATCCTTAGGTGATTATGGGGAGCCAGAATCTCTACCTTAGTTGATTGTGGGTGGCCTGGAAAGTCTACTTATTTGATTGTGGGGGGTGAGGACTGTCTACCATAGGTGATTGTGTGGTCCAAGAAATTCTAGCTTAGGT
>NW_011888800.1:15114588-15116628 GCF_000151845.1 Pteropus vampyrus
CATTGATTGTTGGTCCAGGAAGCTAGGTGATTGGGGTGGCCCAGGAAACTCTTCCTGAGGAGATTATTGGGCCTGGGGACTCTACTTTACATAATTATAATTGTTGGGGTTAAGATACTTGACCTCAAAAAGGTGAAGGGATTAAGAAGTACAAATTGGGATGTGAAGTACAGCATAGGAAATATAGTCAGTAATATTGTAACAACTGTATAGTGCCAGGTGGGTACTAGACTAATTGGGGGGATCACTTTGTAAATTACACAAAGCAATACTGAATGTCAACTCTAACTGAAAAATAAAAATTAATAAAAAAAGAAACTTGACCAGCTGATTGTAGGGTTCTGGGAAACTAGACCTTAGGTGACAGCCAGGGTCTGGAAAATCTACCTTAGCTGATTGTGGGGACCAAGAAACTGAACTTTGCAAAATTGGAGGCCCAGGATACTTGACCTTAGGTGATTGTTTGGGACCATGAATCTAGCCCTTAGGTGGCTGTGGGGGTCCAGGAACCTTGACCTTAGGTGATAGTGGGGGCTCAGGAAATTGAAATGAAGATTACTGTTAGGGCCATGGAAACTCTACCTTAGGTGATGAATGGGGGCCAGGAAACTTGACTTTATTGAATTGTGGGTCACAAGAATCTCAACTTTAGGAGATTGAGGGTACCTAGGTAATTTGACCTAATATGATTGTGGGGGCCCAGGAAACTTGACCTTACATTATCTGGAGACCCAGGAAACTCTATCTTAAGTGAAAGTGGCCTTAGGAGACTATACCTTTTGTGATTGAGGGCCTGAGAAATTCTACCTTAGGTGATTGTGAGGACCAAGAAGCTACTCTAGGTGATATGAGGCCCCAAGAAATTTATCCTTAGGTGATTGTGGGGGGCCAGGAAATTTGACTTTTACTGATTGTGGGGGTCCAGGAACCTAGGCCTTATAGTCTAATTTGGTTGATTGCGGGTGACCAGGAAAATCTACTTAGTTGATTGTAGCTTGGGTGATCGTGGGAATCCAGGAAACTCAACTTATTAGATTGTAGGGTCCCAAGAATCTCAACTTTAAGAGATTGATGAGGCCTAGGAAATTCGACCTTAGATGATTAGGGGACTCCGGAAATTCTACGTTTGGTATTTGAGGGCCTCAGAAACTGTATTTTAGGTGATCGTTGAGGCCTAGGAAACTCTTTTGTTGTTTATGGGAGCCTCAGAAACACTACCAAAAGTGATGGTAGAGAGCCAGAAATCTCTATCTTAGGCTATTATGAGTAGACAGGAAAGTCTAGTTCGTGATGAGGGGCCAGGATAGTGTACAGTGGGTGAATGTGTGAGCCCAGGAAACTCCACCTTAGGTGATTTTGGGGCCCAGGAAACTCTTCATAAGGTTATTGCTGGCCAGAAAACTACCTTAGCTGATTTTGGGGCCATGAATCTTAACCTTAGGTGATCGTTGGGGTCCATGAATCAACCCTTAGGTGATTAGAGGGGCAGGTACTCCCCCTTGGGCCCTAGATTTCTTGACTTTGTTGACTATGGGAGGCCAGGATAGTCTACTTGATTGTGGGGGGACTGTATAGTTAACCTTTTATGATTTGGAAGGTATAGTGGACTCTCTTAGGTGATCTTGGTCCTGGAAAACCACCTTATTTGATTGCATGCCCTGGAATCTCTACCTTAGGTAATATGAGAACCCAGGAAGCAAACTTAGGTTATTGTTATGATCTACGAAACTCTATCTTAGGTGATTGTGGAGGATTAGGAAACTTGATCACATGTGATGGTGGAGCCTAGGATAGTCTATCTTGGTTGATTGTGGAGGTCAGCATATTCTCTTAGTTTACTTTGGGAGACAGGATAGTTTACTTTAGGTGATTGTGCCGGTCATAAAACTCGACTTTAGGCAATGGTGTGGGGCCAGGAAATTCTACCTTCAGTGATACTGATGGCCCCGGAAACTCTACCTTAGGTGACTGTGGGAGGCAAGATGCAGAAGAGCACCTAGGTGAGGGGTCCATTTAGCCTGTAAGCACATAGGGGCTCCC
>NW_011888800.1:15116678-15118835 GCF_000151845.1 Pteropus vampyrus
AGGATAGTCTACTTGATTGTGGGGGGACTGTATAGTTAACCTTTTATGATTTGGAAGGTATAGTGGACTCTCTTAGGTGATCTTGGTCCTGGAAAACCACCTTATTTGATTGCATGCCCTGGAATCTCTACCTTAGGTAATATGAGAACCCAGGAAGCAAACTTAGGTTATTGTTATGATCTACGAAACTCTATCTTAGGTGATTGTGGAGGATTAGGAAACTTGATCACATGTGATGGTGGAGCCTAGGATAGTCTATCTTGGTTGATTGTGGAGGTCAGCATATTCTCTTAGTTTACTTTGGGAGACAGGATAGTTTACTTTAGGTGATTGTGCCGGTCATAAAACTCGACTTTAGGCAATGGTGTGGGGCCAGGAAATTCTACCTTCAGTGATACTGATGGCCCCGGAAACTCTACCTTAGGTGACTGTGGGAGGCAAGATGCAGAAGAGCACCTAGGTGAGGGGTCCATTTAGCCTGTAAGCACATAGGGGCTCCCGGGTACTCCTATGGTGATCTGATCCCCAGCTCTGATGCTTCTGAGGCTTCAGGTCTTACCCTGTGAGGCTTCCTTGCCAGACTGTTATTTCAAGAAGCTGTAATTATGCCTTAATGCACTGAAAAAACAAACGAGAGCCAGGTATTTGGGGGGTGGGAAACTGGCCCAGTGCTTTACTTTCTTTAATGCCCAGCCAGTTTCCAGGGACTGCTTCCAATGCTGGCCTTTAGTACTTTCTGATATTGGCATTATTCCATAGTTTTATAGGAGAAAAACATCACTTTTTTTGAAGATGCTCTTTATGGCTGAAGTGGGCTGAAGATCCCCCAGCTCTGCTGGGTTCTACTTTCAATTTGTTCCCACTGACATTAAATCTGGAAATTCCACACTGCTGATGGCACCGTCCCAATTTTCTAATGCTACTTTTTGATTATTGAACTGTAATCTGTGTTTTCAATAGAGTTTGGGAAGGAAGGGAACACCATGCTTTAAAGCTTCAAAATACATATTAAATTATATGCTAATACATTTTAAAAACCTTGAATAGTTGATTTCCTATTATCAACATTTCAAGTAATTTTTGTGATAAAAATGATAGAACCAAAGGATAAAAAATCTGTTTCGTCCCACTAAATCTAATCTTGCTAACAAAATAAATTTAAGTCTGATGAATACAGATGTAAAAAAACTTAACATGCAATTCAGCATGTTAATACCATCTGCTGCTAAAAGAACCAGGTCTCCTTGGAGAAATGGCTTTTTCTTCACTCAGTTGTTTATTAAAACAGCATGGACTCATGATTTTTTACTTTTTTCAACAGGTTCTAATCTTTTACTATCATTATTTGATGTTCAAATTGTCATAAATTTGGACAGTGGGGCCCTCTTACAGAAAAGCAAATAAAGATACAGATAACAGAACTATGAAATTGGAATTTCAACTAAGTGGCTTTACAACTGTACTGGTTAGAACAGTGCCTTTAAGTAATTTGTCCTCAATATTTAGAAGTCTAAGTGAAATAGCCAAGAAATAAAATACATAAAGAAAGGACAATTGGTTTTTTTTAAACTGCTAATAACCATGTTGCCCAATCCATTGTTGGGTCACACTTGTTAATACTTGAGTAAAGGAGAACCATCTTCTTAGGGAGGGAGTTTGGGTGTGTTTGTTACAGTGTGAATGTAGAAATGTTTTTCAACAATTGTTTTCCCAAATATCTTAAAATAAATTCCAATTTCTTCCCATTTTGCATACTGATGATAGCCAATAACTTTCATTTATGGGCTCATGTTAACTTCACAACCACCTGTGAGTTGACTGAGGCCCAGATAATTTGGGCATTAAAGGTCAGGTAACAAATAAACACTATTAGTTTTCTCTGTACATTTTCTCCAAAGAAAAAATTTTATACTTTTGACTTAAAGGTAAATATAACTTTCAGACATGTTGAAATAAAGTAAATTTCCTCTCTAAGTATAAAATCTGAGCACTTTTATTATTACAGTAAAAAATTTTTTTTACTATAGTTGGCATACAATATTATATTAGTTTCAGGTATACAACATAGTGATTCAACATTTATATACCTTACGATGTGATCGTGACAACCATTTGTCACCATGCAAAGTTATTACAATATTATTGACTATATTCCCT
>NW_011888800.1:15119324-15140425 GCF_000151845.1 Pteropus vampyrus
TCTAGTACTATGGTTTCAGGTCTTACATTTAAGCCTCTAATCCATTTTGAGTTTATTTTCATATATGGTATAAGAGTGTTAATTTTATTCTTTTACACGTGTCTGTCTAGTTTTCCTAACACCATTTATTGAAGAGACTGCTATCCCTATTGTATATTCTTGGTTCCTCTGTCATAAGTTAATTGACCATATATATGTACGTTTATTCTGTTCCATGGATCTATGTGTCTGTTTTTGTGCCAGTACCATACTATTTTGATTTTTTAAGCTGTGTAGTATAGTTTGAAATTAGGGAGCATGATACCTCCAACTTTGTTCTTTAAGATTGCTTTGGCTATTTGGAGTCTTTTTGTGGTTCCATATCAATTTCAGGATTAGTCTAGTTTTAAGAAGGCTATTGGTTGGTAGGGATTGCATTGGATCTGTATATTGTTTTGGGTAGTATGGACATTTTAATATTAATCCTTCCAATCCATGAGCATGATATAGCCTTTCAATTATTTGTATTTTCAATGTCTTATAGTTTTCAGCATTCAGGTCTTTTACCTCCTTGGTTAAATTCATTCCTAGATGAAGTACAAATTGGTAGTTATAAAATAGTCATGGGGATGTAGAGTACAGCACAGGGAATATAGTCAATAGTATTGTAATGGCTATGTGTAGAGCCAGATGGGTGATAGAGTAATTGGGGGATCACTTTATAAACTACATAAACTAACCAATGAACTGTATACATGAAACTAATATAAAATTTAAAAAAAATACTAAAAGAATTCCTAGGTATTCTTTTTGATGTGATTATGGGATAGTTTTCTTAATTTCTCTTTCTGACCACTCATGAGTATATAGAAATAGCAAATTTCAACATATTAATTTTATATCCTGTAACTTCATTGAATTCATTTATTAGTTCTAATAGTTTTTCGGTGGAGTCTAGGTTTTTCTACATACGGAATGATGTCATCTGCAAATAGTGATGGTTTTACTTCCTTTCCAATTTGGATGCCTTATATGTGTCCTGTCTGATTGCTGTAGCTAGGACAACATGGTTATTTTACTATATTGTGCAATGTGTTCATGGGAGGGAGCAAGTTTAGCATCCTCCTATGCTGCCATTTTGGACCTGCCTCCAAAAATATGAGCACTTTTAAATGCCAAAAAGCCTGTTGCCAAGGTGAATAAAGATACCACTACTCTTCCAAAATAAGTTGAAGCTTGAGCAAGTGGTTTCCCCATCTTGTAAAGATGATTTGTTGGCCAGGTAGATATTTTAAAGAGAAGTAACAATCTTCTATGATGCTCCAGCCCATGTGAACCTTGAGGTGGAATAGAGCAGCAGACTTTAGAGCAACCCCTTTGTCTCAGAACCCAAAGCTTTTTTCTTCTTTCCACTCCCTGCCTATCAAACTACCAGATAGAATTGAATGCCAATGAGCTTGTCTGTTTGGTTTTTAATCTCTGGTGAACTGCATATTGTATACCTCTCACTCTTTATATATTTGTGTAACTTATTTTATAATTACTCTTTTTCTGGGGGAAATTAGCACTGACCAAAAAAGATCTCTGTATTATAGTTCTTGATAAATAGGTAGACAGGATTATAGTTCCAAATAGGCAGATAAGATTAAGTAATAGCTCACCAGAACAAATACAGTCACTGCAAGAGAGGAAACTGAGTTTCATAGGATGGTCAGAGAAAGAATAAATTATAAAAACACTCAAATTTCCCTAACAGGGCAAAACCAGGATACATGGTCACCCGAGGTATATCTTGCATTGTACAGTGATTCTCAAAGCTCTATCAAAGCAATCAGAAATATTAAAGCCTAACTTTATAGATGGGGAACATGATGTGAAGTCAGTTGCCCAAAGCTGATGAGTAATAAGAACAACTGTAGGTCACATTTATTTAGTACTTGTTATATGTCAGGCTCTGGGCTAAGCATATTATATGCATTACATAATTCAATCCTCAGAATATTCTTATTTGTAAATAGTATTATTAATAGGTATTTTCCCTTGATGAGGTAACAGATATTTTAAGAGGTTAAATAATTCATCCAATGTTATTCAATTAAAAAGTGGCAGAGCTGAGATTGGGTCAGGCAGGGTCAAGAGTTGGCCCAATTTAGTTTGCCTTTCAGTATGTCATCTTGCTGCTGGCTGTGGGGAAACCTCAGTGATAACCAGGTAGGTGCAGTATTGTGGCTAATAGATGTCTCAGAAGTCAGATGACCTTGGTTCAAGAACTGGCCACTTATGTCTTTTCAGCAAGTCACTCAATCTCTCAAAGTGTTTCCTCAGCAGAGTAATTGCTGAATAAATAATAATTAACCATGATAAACTGATACTTGTGAAAAGCAGGTAGGATTGAGGATACATAGGACAGCTTAGATAAAGGAATGAAAAGCAGGAAAAATCATTTATTCTTTGAATTTTCCTCAAAATTTTCATGGCTAATTGGAAATAAAAAATTCAAATTGATATTGCAAACTCTCAAATCAGAAAGCTCAGGGATAAAATGGAAAGTCGGGGCAATAGCAGTTTCTCCCTTTAAGGCTCAGTTGAAAGAATTCTGCCATGAGTGGCCTACTGGGCCTTGAAATGGAACATTCATTAACACTGGTTCTTTAAAATAGAATGTCCAGTAACTTGGCATTCAGATTGTGTCCAAAGCAAAGGTAAACTCCTGAACCCAGTAACGATGAAGTTTTGCTTCTGCACCACTTACCTCGTACACTCTTTTGTATTGTTTTTTAATGGCAGCCAAGTGGAGTGACTTGCCTTCTTTCTCCTCCTTTTCCCCTTCTTCATCGAAGGAGCCAGTTCTAGGAAACTAGCATTTGGCCCCTGCTATTGCACTTTTCTCTAATACCTTCTCTCTCCCATCTTGACTCAGATGAGAATCTTGCTCCTTATTTCACTGAGAAAATGAAAGCATTTGAATGAAACCTCCACATGCTCTCTCCATTGCATCTCCCCCTGACTGTGCATCTATGCGTGCACTCTAGGCCTTCTCTCCTCTTACTGTGGGTGAGCACTGAGCCTCCCTAAGGTCCACTCCTTCACATGGGCACTAGGGCCATCTTCTCTCTTTCCTGCATCACCAAGTGTTCCATCTCTTAGATCATTCCCATCAGCATATAAATGTTATTTCTCCCTTAAAAATCCTGTATGCTATTGGAAATAGTTAAACACAGATGAGTTATTAAATTATATTAAGACATTATTGTTAATACTGCTATTGTGATCATGGTATTGTGATTACAATCTTTGTTCTCATCTATAAATGACACATACTTGAATTATCAGAGGTGAAATCATTCTTTAAAATATTCCAATCAAAAAAAAGCATGTGGTTATAGATGATACAAGATTATCAAAAATATCAATAGCTTTTGGAACTGAGTAATAAGTACATGTGGTCCATTTTATTCCTCCCTCTATTCTCAATTCCTCTTCCTCTTCAGCTAATACATGATTTTCTTCTTTTATGGCAATATTCATTAAAATAGTTTCTAACATGCTGATTGATTTTTCCTCCCATTCTCTTGACCCATATCATTCAGGCTTTTCCCTCTGCCATTCTATCAAAATTGCTTTTAAGATCACGAATGGCTTCTACATTGTTCAATCCGATGGTCATTTCTCAGTTATCGTTTGACATGACCCATCAGCTAGATTCAACAGCTGATCACTCCCCTTCCTCCTTGAAACTCTCTCTGACTTCTAGGAGTTTGCAGTTGTCAATAGTATTGATATTCTTCTTACCTCAACTCTACTGAGTATTACTTCTGAAACCCAGACCACAGATTTAATTCCCATCTGGTGTTAGTTTTGTACAAAAAAAGGATGTGTTCCAAGGCAGAATAAAAATGTCAGCAGTGAGTCACAAGACTGAGGCTGGGAGTGACATCAACATCATGGCAACATGAATATCCTTTTCTTCTTCTCTCCCCTTTCACTTACAACTAAAGGGCCATCCAGAACTGAACCAAAGTGCATCTGCATAGCACACCAAGAGATCCATCCATTTGTGATCCAAAAGTGGGTGGATTGGACCTCCGAGGAAGCCATGGAACCAAGGGAGTTGTGGTGGTGGTGACAGCAGTGGCACCAGGGTCAGTGCTGACCTCTAGCAGAGGAGGAAAAAAGTAAAAGGGGTGAGTAAAAGTCTGCTCAGCTACATGGCTGCAGCTGGAGGGCCCTGTTGCTCTTTAGGAATATCCAGATTCCTGAAGAGAGACCTCTGACTGGAAGGAAGGAAAGGGAAAAAGGCAGACAAAGACAGCTGAAGGAACATGTTTTCTACTGTCTGCTCTGGGACTTCCTCATTCGAGATTCCCCCTACCAGGCCATGGGTACACCCAAAGCCCCAAGCGCTAAGCACATACTTCCCCCCACTCTGCCAGACCCTCATTTTTTTAAAACCAGCTTTTTTATGTGTGTGCTCCTAACTTTAGCAGCTAGTCAGCTACCATAAGAGAAACCAAGAACTTGTGCTATAGCACCACTTTCTGGGAAAGCTTCTCATTTCAGCTGGTTGAACTGTTAAAATCAAAGTAAACAAAGCCTCACCCAAATAAGGTGCTTGCTACTTCTTATGTGACAATAGAAGCACATTTCATCAAACACTATGAAAAATAATGGTCATAGGGTAGCATAAAAAGAAAGTTTTCTAGCAACTGAACCCCAAAACATGTAATACTGTGAACTAACTGATAATTCAAAATAGCTCCTATGATAATTCAAAAGAGTCATAAAGAAACTCAATGACCAATAAGAAAACTAAGAATTCAATGAACTCAGGAATAAAATTA
Source organism: Pteropus vampyrus (assembly GCF_000151845.1). Classification (NCBI taxonomy): domain Eukaryota; kingdom Metazoa; phylum Chordata; class Mammalia; order Chiroptera; family Pteropodidae; genus Pteropus; species Pteropus vampyrus. Next base: position 15,124,145 of record NW_011888800.1, read on the forward strand.
ATGAAAAGGCACTTTATCAAACATTGAAGTTCCATGAAAGAACCCTGGAAGATTCTGGAGCTGAAGAACTCAATAAATGAGATAAAGAATGCATTAGAGAGTATTGGAAGTACAGATCAGATGGAAGAGAGCATTAGTGAGCTGGAGGATCAGAATGGATACAAGTGGAAAAGTATGATTTTAAAAAAGTGAAGAAACCCTACGAGAATTATAAGACTCCATTAGAAAAGCCAGCACAAGATTAATGGGTGTACCAGAAGGAATAGAGAGACAATGGGGGAAAGAAAGTCTATGAAATAGTTGGGAACTTCTAAAACCTGGGGAAGGGACTGGATATGCAGGTCCACAAAGCTAATAGACTATCTTATCCCAATGCAAATAGACCTTCACTATGACACAATATAATGAAACTGTCAAAAGTCAATGATTAAGAATTTTTAAGGTAGCCAGGGGAAAAAAAGACAGCAATCTACAAAATAAACCTCATTAGGTTATCAGCAGATTTCTCAGCAGAAACTCTACAGGCCAGAAAATAGGATGACATATTCAAAGTACTGAAAGACAAAAATTGCTAGCCAAGAATACTCTATCCAGCAAAGTTATCCTTCAAATATGAAAGAGAAATAAAGGCTCTCAGACAAACAAGAGCTAGGAGAGTTTACCAAGACTAGATCTGCCTTACAAGGAATGCTGAAAAGAACTCTTCAAACTGAAATGAAAGATGAAATTCCATAAAACTAATTAAGATGATAAATAGAATTATGAAACTATTTTAGAATAGTACATTCAACAATTATAGCATAAAGGCTAAAGGAAAAGTGCATTAAAGGTAACTGCTACAATATGGTAATGAATTCACAGCACAGAGATAATTTGAGATATCAAAAATATATGAGAGGAATAAAAGAATGAAAACTTTATAGGCAAATGAAGATAAATTGCTATCAGTAGAAAAAAAACTATAGTGTTATTATCTGTGAAATGTTCTTTGTAAGCCTCATGGTTACCACAAACCAAAAATCTAGAGCAGAGACATGAAACATTAAAAAAAGGGGGAGACTGAGGAAATCACCATGGAACACTACCAACTTACATAGGTAGACACAAATGGAAGGGAAAAGAAACAATGGAGAGACAAAATAACCAGAAGGCAACTGGTAAAATGCCAGTAGTGAGTCTTTACATACGAATAATCACCTTAAGTGTTAATGAATTGGACTCACTAATCAAAAGGTAAAGTGGCTAGATAAATTAAAACACACACACACAAAACAAGACCAAACTCTTTGCTGCTTACAAGAGATCATTTCAGCTCTAAAGATACACATAGGCTCTAAGTGAAGGGATGGAAGATGACATTCCAAGCAGGTGGAAACCAAATGAGAGTGGGTGTAGCTACACTTATATCAGACAAAATAGAATTCAAACCAAAAATGGTAATGGGACAAAGTCATATAATGATAAAGGGGTCAATATATCAAGATATAACAATCATGTACACCCCTAACACCCAAGCACTGAAATATATTAAGCAAATACTAATAGATCTTAAGGGAGAAATACAATAATAGCTGACTTCAGTACCCACCATCAGCAATAGATAGGTTTTCCAGACAGAAAATCAACAAGGAAACATTGGAATTGAACCACACTTTAGAACAAATGGAGTTAGACATATACACAACATTCTACCTAACAGCAGAATACACATTCTTCTCAACTGTATGTGGAATATTATTCAGAAGAGATCATATATTAGAACACAAAACAAATTTAAGAAGACTGAAATCATACCAGCTACCTTTTCTGACCACAATGGTATGAAACTAGAAATCAACAAGAGGAAAGTGAGAAGATCTACAAATATGTGGAAATAATACACTTCTCAACAACCAATGGGATAAGGAAGACATCAAAAGGGAAATAAAAATTATCTCAAAATGGAAATATGACATATCAAGTCTTCTGGAATGCAGCAAAGCAGTTCTAAGAGGAAAGTTTATAGCAACACACATTAAGAAATTAGAAAATTCTCAAATGACCTAACTTTATACCTCAAGGAACTAGAAAAAGAACAAATAAAGCCCAAAGTTAGCAGAAAGAAAAACCAGAGAATAAATGAGAGACCAGAAACATAGAAAGGATCAACAAAACTAAGAGCTGCTTCTTTGAAAGAAAATTGGCAAACCTTTAGCTAGACTAAGAAAAAGACAAAATTAGAAATGAAAGAGGAGACTTTATAATTGATACTACAGAAAGAATAAGAGACACTTATGAACAATTATATGCCAATAAGTTACATAACCAAGAAAGATTTTTCTAGAAACACACAGCCTACCAAGACTGAATCAAGAAGAGAAAATCTGAACAGACTAAATAACAAGAGATTGAATCGGTAATCAAAAACTCTCAGCACAGAAAACTCCAAGATCTGAATGCTTTTACTCATGGATTCTTTCAAACCTTTAAAGAATTAACAACAATCCTCCTCATACTGTTTCAAAATATCAAGGAGGTGGGAACACTTTCAAACTCATTCTACAAAGCTAGCATTACCTTGCTACCAAAACCAGATAAAGATACCACAAGAAACCTATAGAACAATATCCCTAATGAATATAGGTGCAAAAATTCTCAAAATATTAGCAAACCAAATTTAAGCAAACAAATTATACAAAATGACAAAGTAAGATTTATCTCTGGGATGCAAGGATGGTTCAACACATGGAAATCAATAAAATGAAAGAAAAATCACATGATCATCTCAATAAATGCAGAAAAGGCATTTGACAAAATACAACATCCTCTCATGATAAAAATCCTTAACAGATTGAGTATAGAGGGAACATATCTCAACATAATAATGGCCATATACAACAAGCCCACAACTAACATTTTAATCAATGGAGAAAAACTGAAAGCTTTTCTTCTAAGATCAGGAACAAAACAAGGATGCACACACTCTTACCACCCCTATTCAATATAATACTGGAAGTCCTAGCTAGAGCACTTAGGTAAGACAAAGAAATAAAAGTCATCCAAATCAAAAAGAAAGAAGTTTATTTGCTGATGATATTTTATATATAGAAAATCCCAAGGTGAAAAAAACTGTTGGACCTAATCAACTATTTCAGTAGAAAGTTGCAGGATACAAAATCAACATACAGAAATCAGTTGCATTCCTTTACACTAATTATGAAACATCTGAAAAAGAAATAAAGACTATTCCATTCACGATAGCATCAAAAACAATAAAATACTTAGGAATAAATTTCACCAAGGAAGTAAAAAATCTATACAGAAAGAAATTGAAGAAGACAGACAAATGGGAAGATATCTTGTGTTCATGGATTGGGAGAATACTGCTAAAATTTCCATACAACCCAAAGCCATCTATAGATTCAATGTAACCCTCATCAAAACACCAAAGGCATTTAATAGAAACAACAGAAACAATCCTGAAATTTGTGTGGAACCACTAACGACCCCGAATAGTCAAAGAAATCCTAAGGGATTTCCACACAAAAGAACAAAGCTGGAGGTATCATGCTTTCTCATTTCAAACTATACTAGAATGCCATAGCAATAAAAACAATATGGGATTGTCACAAAAATAGACACATAGACCAATGGAATAGAATAGCCCAGAATTAAATCCTGGCATATAGTCAACTAGTATTTGATAAGAGGGCCAAAGACACTCAATGGGTAAAGAATTGTCTCTTCAACAAATAGTGCTGGTAATATTGAAGAAACACATATAGAATTAAACTGAAACTGTATATCACGCCACTCACAAAATTTATCTTGAAATGGATTAAAAACTTAAACATAATACCATAAAACTCCAAGAATAAAATGCAGGGAAGAAGCTCCTCAATGTTGGTCTTGGGAATGATTTTTTTTGGACATGGTGCTAAAAGCACAAACAACAAAAGCAAAAATCAACAAATGGGACCACAAACTCAAAAGATTCTGCATGGCAAAAGAAATCAAAATGAAAAGGCAACCTACAGAATGGGAGAAAATATTTACAAACCATATATCAGATAGAGGGTTAATATCCAAAAAATATAAAGAACTCATACAACTTAAAAACCAAACAATCCAATTTAAAAATGCACAGAACTAAATAGACATTTTTCCAAAGAGGATATCAAAATGGCCAGCAGGCACATGAAAAGATGTTCAATATCTCTAATTATCAAGGAGATGCAAATCAAAACCACAAAGAGATATCACCTCATACCTATTAGAATAGCTGCCATCAAGAAGACAAGAGACAAAAGGTGAAGATGTAGTGAAAAGGGAACCTTTGTGCACTGTTGGTGAGTTGTAAATTGGTTCAACCACTATGAAAAAAATATGGTAGTTCTTTAAAAAATTAAAAATAGATTTACAATACAATCCGGTAATTCCACTTCTGGGTATATACCCAAAGGAAATAAAAATAGGATTTTGAAGAGATATATGTACTCCAATGTTCACTGCAGTATTATTCACAATAGCCAAGATATGGAAACAACTTAAATGCCTATCAATGGATAAACGGATAAAAAAGAGGTGGTATATATACACAATGGAATACTTAGCCATAAAAAAGAAAGACATCCTGCCATTTACAACAACATAGGTAGACCTTGAGCACATTATGCTAAGTGAGATAAGTCAGACAGCGAAAGACAATCTGTATGATATCACTTATATGTCACAGTAGGGGATTTTAAAACCCTGTTACATCAATGCATTGATCATTGACAGAAAATCAGTAAGGAAACACTGGTCTTAAATGACACATTAGACCAGAATGTCTATTTTTCAAGTGTACATGGAACAAGAAATCACAAACATTATGAGAATGTAAATTGGTACAGTCATTATGGAAAATAGTATGGAGGCTCCTCAAAAAATTAAAAATAAATCTACCATATCGCCCAGCAATTCCACTTCTGGGTACTTATCTGAAAAGGAAAACACTAACTTGAAAAGACATACGCACCCCTATGTTCACTGCAGCATTACTTAACAATAGCCAAGATATCTAAACAACCAAAGTGCCCATTAATGGTTGAATAGATAAAGAATATGTGACACATGTACACGTGTGCACACACACGCACACACTAGAATATTATTCAGCCATAAGAATGAAGTCTTGTCATTTGCAACAACATGGATGGAACTTGAGAGTATAATGCTAGGTAAAATAATTCAGAGAAAGAAATACCATATGATCTCACATATGTGAAATCTAAGAAAACAAAAACAAGCTTATAGACAAAACAGGTTGGTAGTTACCAGGGGCAGGGGTTGGAGGTCAGGGGAAATGAGTAAAGGGAGTCAAAATGTACAAACTTGCAGTTATAAATTAAATCATGGGGATATAATGTATAACATGGTGACCATAGTTAATACTGTATTGTGTATTGTGTATTTGAAAGTTGCTAAGAGAATGAATCTTAAAAATTCTGTAACTATTTATGGTATAACTATATATATTAACTATATTTATCATGGTGATCATCTTGCAATATATACAAATATGGAGTCACTGTTGTAATATAGTGTAATAAATTATATCTCAATTAAAAAGCTAATGAAGTTTCATTATTAAGTATTCTCAATATCTTATGTGCTTGGCTTTGTGTTGATAATGATTTGGAGGTGGTAGAAGACAGATTTGTGCTTCTTTTAATAATTCACAGCCTATTTGATGGAGATGAGAGAGGGAATGGGAGTGGTTAGTATGGTCAGCATGGTACTGGCATAGATCACACAGATCATATAGATCAGTGGAACATAATAGAAAACCCAGAAATAAATCTACACATTTATGGTCAACTAATCTATGACAAAGGAGGCAAGACTGTAAAATGGGGTAAAGACAGTCTCTTCAATAAATAGTATTGGGAAAACTGGACAGACACATGTGAAAGAATGAAACTGGATCATTTTCTTACACCATATATCAAAATAGATGAAAGGTTTGTGAACTGTGAAAAGATATATGCACCCCTATGTTCATTGCAACATTATTTACAATAACCAAGGTATAAAAGCAATGAATGGATAAAGATGTGATACATATGTACAATGGAATATTACTCAGCAATAAAAAAGAATGAAATCTTGCCATTTGCGATAGCATGGAAGGACCTAGAGGGTATTATGCTAAGTGAAATGAGTCAGAGAAAGACAAATATCATGTGATTTCACTTGTATGTGAAATCTAAAAACAAAATAAACAAACAAACTCAGATACAGAGAACAAATTGATTGCTAGATGGAACGGGCGTAGAGGATGGGTGAAAAAATGGTAAGCGATTTACAGATGGCAATTTGTACATCTTAAAACAGTAACAGGGATGTAAAGTACAGCATAGGGAACATAGTCAATAATATTTTAATAACTATGGTGTCAGGTGGGTACTAGACTTATCAAGCTGATCACTTTGGAAGTTATATGTCTAATCACTATTGTACACGTGAAACTAATATTTTATGTCAACTATAATTGTAAAAAGTAAAAATATTTTTGAAGAAAGCTGTAGCCCTGAGAAGTATTTTACTAGTTACTCCAGGTAGCAGAGGTACCGATGGATTTGGTGTATGTAGGGATGAAAAGTGGTCAAATAGAGCTGAAAGAAGGTTTTATGGGCAAAAGAATATGGGGTAGGGAAGGGGAAGGTAGAGGAAGAATGGAGAACATTCTGATTAATAGAGGAAAAGAAATAACATCTGGAAGTGACAGTGGTGAGGGTTGGGAAAAACAGTGGGGAGAATAGGGGGTTAGGGGATCTAAAAGGACTCCAAGTTTACAGGGAAAGTACAATTGGAAAAAATTGATGAGTTTGAAACAAACGGCATTTACTTGGAAGTACCCAGCTAGAAGCTAAAAAATGCAAGAAAAACTTAACAACAGTCCAAGTGGAAAGAAATAGGTTATTAGGCAAAAATCTGAGGGACACAATGCTTTACAGGTTGATGGGTAAGAATACCACTAGAAAATGTAGCTTAATCCAGCACTCCAACCATGCCTTGAAATGTAACATTAATCAGTGCTACATTATGCTAATCATCTTCCTCTTACCAGCCCAGAATACTTAGCTTGTAGAATGAGCATTGCCAGTGCTGCTCTCCTTCAGGAGGAATTTTTTCTCTTTTTTTCCTTTTTTGCACATAGGATTAACATAGGTGTGTCTAATCCTTAGAGATCCTAGGTTAAACGGTCGTCTGAGCAATGGCTCTACAACTCCTAAATGACTGTCCTAAAATGCTAAAGTAAAAAAAATGCTGAATGAAAAGGCCATCAACAGACTGGAAATCAAGGGAATTCCTAGTAGATCGAAAATAACTATCACTATTATTCACCACCTATACCATTTACAAAAGAAAAGAAAGTGAAATATAAATGTTGGGAAAGAAACATTAGTTAGAACTAATGAGTTCAAAAATAGTCTGATCTAGAATCTATATTAAATTTCGTATGGCAGTCATAACCAAATAATAAATGTAATGGAAAAATTCTGACTCAGGAATGAATTGAGTTTCACTGGCAACAAACATCAGTTTAAGCAGAAAAGGAAATTCGACTCTCAAGTAGCTGTAGGCACAGCCAAATTCTGAGACTTCAGCAATGTCACCAGAACTGTTTCTCCATACTCCATCCCACCCCAAATCTCTGACCTCTGTCCTTTTATGAGGTCTTATCTTCCAGGCAGTGGAGATACCCCAGTGGAGCAAGATGCTCATCAGCGACTGTCCACAGAAATCCTGGAACTGAGTCTTGTTCACTTATGATAAGCTGTTAGGCCAGGTCTGAGTCACGTTCCGGATCTTGGGGTGGCATACTGGAGAGGAGTCAACCTCACCAGAACCACATGATCTAAGAACAAAGATATCAGGGGAAATGGCTTCTGGGAGGGCAAAATATCCTCTCCAGATTCCATTCCCAATAGCATCAGAACCCAAAGTGTTGGAATACTTGACATGAACATAGGATCTATAAGATGAAAACCACAAGAAACCTAAATAAGTGGAACAGGAGTTCATGTTCTTAGAAGGGAAGACACAATATTGTAAAGATACTACTTATTTCCAAATTGGTCTATAATCCAGCCCCATTCTAATCAAAATAATAAAGCAATGTCTTAATGGATTCCTGATAAGGTGCTTTTTAGAATTCACTTTAAACAATATCAAAAACATCCAAAGATTGTCTTTTTAAAAAAGAACAAGGTGGGAGAGGAGATTAGACTTATACCAGTTATTCAAACATACCATAAACATGTACTAATAGAGGCCAAGTGCTATTAGTAGAGAGAAAGATAAGTCAACGAAATAGAGAATACACTCAAATCAGTAGGGGAAAAATAGGCTATCTACAAACAATGCTGAAATATCTACCCCAACTTTTCTTTCATAAGTGAGTCCTACTGCACACTACACTAAACTAAACTACACTAAAATAATTTCTGAGTGGATCAATGACTGAGGACGTAGAATACTTTATAATCTTGGGATAAGGATATCATTCCTAAAGAAGACCCAAAAGCCATAAAGGCAAAAATTTAGGATAATTTAACACTGACAAGAGTGTGAAGGGCTAAGCATTCCCTACCCTGGGGTAAGTTTGGATTGGCAGGATCTATTTTGAATAATAATTTGGTAGCAGCCAAATTTTAATACACATAAAACTGTGACTCAGAATCTCGAGGATTCCTTCCTACAGACAGAACCATGCATATGTGCAAAACTATGCACAAAAGGAATTCTAAGGCTGTTTCCAATAGCCTGTAAGAGGAAAAACATCCTAAAACACACAGCAAAATCAATTTATCCTGCCATATGCAGAATGCACTGCGACAGAACAGTAAGGCAGAGCCACATGTTCTGAAGGGCACCTGAGATAAGTCAAAAAAGCAGATCCAGATGTTTTATAAAACACAAACAATTATAAAACAGCAAGGCCTGGAGGGACACCACACTTTTCTGAAACCAAATACTTACTATTTTCACTAAATTGTGTCCATACACTTCAAGCAAATGCCAAATGGAAGACTGAGCCCAGGAATTCAGAGGAAATGATCTTCCAGACAACAAAGAACACCAAGGAGGTCTTCTACTCCAGCCTCACTATCAGTGTCCATGATGGTGCCAGGCAGCCAGTGTTATCCAGATTACTGAGCGTTTGCTATATTAATTTGCTGATGCGCTGGACAGTTTTAGTTGCTAGAGTCAGTTCACTGACTGAAACCAACAAAGGCTAGACAACCAGTTCCCCCAAAATGTTGGAAATACCACCCTTTTGGACATTAGTGCCTGCAGTTTTTTCTCCTTGGGCATCCCAGTTTCTTAGTATTGTTACTGAAGAAACGAGATTCAGGCCTGCAGTTTCAGCTAGTGTAGACGGAATGACCTCCATAACACCTGCAAAGGCAGGAATGCAGTAGGATTCCATACCACTCAACGTTAGTGAATATTAAGTTAACCCAGGGCCAACTACTTCTGGTACACTACCTCCTGCAATAAGAACTCTCTGCTTCACTTAACAGTGAATAACACATAGTGCATCATGAACTGAGCGCTCAGCTTCTTCAATCACCAATTTATTAGAACCATGAATAATTTTAACTGTTTTCCCAGGCCTTGCACAGCCTGTAATCTTGAGAAGTTTGCCCAGAAATATTTCAATTGACCTCTTCATCTAACTCAGTCAAATCCAGCACTAAACTGGTCAGCAGTAAACTGGTTAATATGAGCAACTGGCTTGTTTCTATAGAACTAAGCTAATATGGACTCACTTCAGGGACAAAATAGAGGTCAATGCAGTCTCATAAAGGAAGCTTAACAGGGATTTACAGCTCTTCTCAGAAATCAGCAGAAGATACCAGCCGACTCCCAGATGCCAAGTTTGTTCATGCCATCTTTAGATTTCCTTGTTCCCTTGACTCTTCTTCCCTGATCCAAATAGGGAAGACGACTGCTAGGCAATCAATCAGCTTAAAAAGCCAAATAATTTCCACATTTACCCCATAAAAATCCCTTATTCTGTGAGCAACTTGAAATTTACTGTTCCCTTAGCCTTGAGCTTCCCAGCTTGCAGATTGAAAGCCTTGCAACAAACTTATCTTTCTGCTATTTTATTCAGTCTGCACAGTTTGGTTTTTGACAGTTCCAACTGTCTTTCAAATGGCTTCAATGTCTTCTTCAATATCCTTAACCAACATAATCATTTTGTTCAGGAAATGTAATGCAAGATCACCAAGAGCATCTCTTAAGAATAGACTTCTGTATGAGGACATCATATCTTATTTTTAAATTTTACTTCACTAAATTAAAAATATAGGCTTCCTCCTCTTACAGCACTTGGTCCATCTGGGCATGGTCAGAAGCTACTATTTGATTATTTATATCAGTTTTTGGGAGCAGATAAGAAAAACTGAGTAAGCCCAACCTTATCATTTTAGGCTCTGGTTATGCCAGAATTTGCCACCTTTTGGATGACAACCAGCCCTACCACCATGGAAAACAGTATGGAGGTTCCTCAAACTTAAAAATAGAACTACTATATGACCCAGCAATCCCACTCCTGGGTATTTATTCAAAGAAAGCTAAAGCACCAATTCGAAAACATTTATGCATCCCTATACTCATTACAGCATTATTTATAATAGCCAAGATATGGAAGCAACCTAAGTATCCATCAACAGATGACTGGATAAAGATGTGGTACATATATACAACAGAATATTACTCAGCCATAAAAATGAAATCTTTCCATTTGCAACAAAATCATGGACCTAGAGGGTATTATGCTAAGTGAAATAAGTCAAACTGAGAAAGACAAATACCATATTTGACTTATACATGGAATCTAAAAACAAAATAAATGAACAAACAAAACAGAAACAAACTCAGATACAGAGAACAAACTGATAGTTGCCAGATGAGGGGGATTGAGGGAAAGGTGAAAAAGGGGAAGAGATTAAGAAGTACAAATTGGTAGTTACAAAATAGTAAAGTACAGCATAAGGAATATAGTCAATAACACTGTAATAACTATGTATGGTGTCAGATGGGTACTACACTTATCGGGGTGATCATCTCATAAGTTATATAAATGTGTAATCATTATGTTGTATACCCAAATTTAATACTGCATGTCACCTGTAATGGAAAAATAAAAAACAGAATTGTGCATGTTGTGTTTAAAGAGAAAAGGAAATTGTCACGTTACTCTTAAGAATAAAGGCTTATTGAATCCTAAGGAAAACCGAGTTTTTTTTTTTTTTAAGATGCGTAAATTTATTAAAACTTTGAAGACATTTAACTATTGAAGTCAGAAAAATAAATTCTTAATATTAACTCTAGAAACGTAGAAGTCCCAGGAATTCCATTTCAAAGAATTTAGAAAGAATTGTTTATAAAACCAGATGTTAATGTTACATTCTTTGTTAAACTGGTATTTGGAGCACTTTTTATATCATTTCATCGGACCCATGATGAATTAGTCAGAAGTGGCACGTGAAATTGTGGATAGATGAGAGACTCATTCATATTTATCTAAATGTAGCAAATAGCACCATGTTTCCCCTTTAATGAAATGCAGTTTGTTTTACAATTCTTTGGAGCAATAAGCCTTTAGACTCCCATTTCTCCCACTCAGAGAGGAGCCACTCAGTGCCTTTGTTCTAATGCCTTTGAGTACTTGTCAGGAGTTAAAACACTGGCTGAATCATCACCACAGGACTCCCCCTTACATGAATGCAGTTGAAAATGTTTCAGAAGGTGCTTTGTTCTGTTCTTTCACATCTCAGATTTACTTGACTGGTCACAGTTAGGCAGGTAGAAATGGGTTAAAAATTTGGGAACTCACGATAATTTTGTCCATAAATAGGTTAAGATTGTTGCTGTAAAGTATGACAGAATAACTTGGACCAGTAGTCTTCTCCAAGATATCAGTGCAGGTGTGAAGAACTGACAAAAGCCATCCTATAAGGGAGAAGGAGAAGAATTAGATTGCTTCAGAATGCTCAAAACCTGACAATAAAATACACAGGGGGTTCAAGATGGATTTAAAAAGTAAAAAAAGGGAATATTAACCAATAGGCAACCTGTAATTGGGAAACTTTGATGAATTAGCATTTGGAGGAAGGAGGCCAACAAGGGGGATAGAAGGACATAAGGGACACTTTGTCTTAGAGTGGGAACTCATGACTCCTCTCAAAGGCTGAGAGGAAGGGAGATTACATACATACCTCGTTTTATTGCGCTTCACAGGTGTTGCCTTATTTTTTTATTTTTATTTTTTTTTTAACAAACTGAAGGCAAGACCCTCCACCAGCAAAAAAGATTACGACTCTACCGCGGTTGTCTGGAACTAAACTTGCAAGATTTCCGAGTTATGCCTATATATCATGTTCTTTCCTTAGCAAAGGAGAGATGCCATTTGGGAAATTATCAAATCACTGAGTTGAAAGTTATCACCTGAGACAATAAAGCAAGCAGCTCCATTCAGAAAAATGGAGGAAGTGAATTGAAGTCCTTACTCTAGCATTTTAACTGCATCTGAGAGTGGTGGGCGTGTCTTGTTGACTCAATTGGAGAAAGTGAGCTTCTTGATGTTAAAAGATTATTCCTTAGCTAATGTTGATTAGCTAAAAGATTAGAACAGAAACAATGCCACCCTCCCACTCCTCAATCAATCTTTTTTTTAAGTGCAGAGGGCCCTTAGGGGCCAAATGCCTTAAGACAAATAGCTCAGGTGGGGAGTTCAAGAGCCTGGATAGTTGAAGACCAACACACACACCAAAGAATGCAGGAGTTAATGCTAACACATTAAACTGTTCATACAAGGCCAAGGTTCTGATACTACCTCTCTTCCACAAATGAATTCAATTCATCACCACAGCTCTAGCAGGAAACTGCCAACATCAGGCTAAGTTTCCTTCAGTATCTTCCCTAGTTCCTTGGATTTTTTTAATGGCTGGTTTTAAATTTGTCTGTATTCTATAACCTAGGCCAACTGCAGTAGTTGATTCAACTCCAGTAAGAAAGAGGAAAGAAACAGGAGTCTAGCTCAGAACCCAAGAGGCAAGCTACACTCTTACTGAAGGGTGGAGGGGCTATCCTTGACCACTGGCTCGGTTTAGGAACTGCCCCTCTAGCCTAAACCACAGAAATCAATGACCTACAGCTGAAAGCCAGGGCGCCTTGCTATCTCCCAATTGAGGGCTGGGTGCGGTGGATTAAAAAGACCCTTGAGTCAAGACCACCGCTGGGTGCTGGTGCACACTCCCCAACACCTGTGGCCTCAGCTCTTCCTGACCGATGTGGGGGCAGGACAAGGGAGTGGCTTTTCATAGCCTGGTGCTCTCCAGCCTGCAGAGCTGTGGGGTCAATGAGTGTGAGTCTCTCCTAAGGTGTGTTTAATAGGCGGAGGGGAAAGAATCCACTCGGCCCAGACCCCCCCATTGTTGACTTTACCAGCTTGGGGATCTCTAGATGAGCAAAGCAAAGCATCCAGATCTAACGTGGGCGCATCCTAAAACCCGGAGGGTGGGCAAGGACCAGGCCAAAGTGTGCAAACCCGTCACGCGCGGCTGCTTCAGAATGAGTTAACAGGAGGGCGTGCAGAAAGGCCGGTTTCTGCCATCCTGGCTCCGTCAAGAGAAGAGAAAGCCAGAATTCACACCGAACGCCCTCCGGGTTGGCGACACTGGGGCTCTCCGGGTGCGGGCCGTGTAGACGCGTCCGGGGGTCCCTCCCGCCCCGCTCACCCAGCCGCCTTGCGCCTCCAGCCAAGCACGGTGCTGCCCGGTGAGCCAATCGCACAGCAAGGCTACCAGGCTCTGGCAGTCGCGGTCAACGTCCGCCTCCCACTCCTTCAGTGCCAACGTGTGGCCCGGCGGCGGTCTCTCCAGCAGCGTCCCCGCCAAAGTCACAAGCGCCACCACGCGGCCCCAGGTGGGGCCGCGGATGCCGTGGGATATCTCGTGCGCCACCTGCGTCACCAGCTCGATGCGGTTTCCCCGATATCCGCAGTAGTTGGACCAGACGTGCTGGTAACGCTGCTGTATGTGGGTGGCCACGGAGCGCAGCACGGCGGCCTCCGGCGTGGACGGCGGCCGCGGGGCGCTGCCTGTCTCCCGGGCGCAGTACTCCAGGTAGTCGGTCAGCACACACGCGGTGCGCAACCGCAACGCGTCCGCCATGGCCCGGCCTCTGCTGGGGGTACCGGCCCCAGGCCGCTTTCTAGGCGGGGCCGCACCACCGCCCGAGGAGGGGCAACCCGGCTCCTCCCCGCCCCGCCCTGTCCCGTCCTGCCGGGGCAATAGTCTTTCTAGGTAGGTCCCGGGAGGAGCCTTTGATGGGCATCCCACCTGCATCTACCTGTGTGGGTCGCGAAAACGAGGCCCAGTAGTTTGCACGTGCTCATGTGAGACTCTTGGGGTTATTGTTTAGCTCTCGGCCTGAGGACTAAGAACCTGGAGGGGACAGTCTGGAAAGTTTGTCTAGACTTTCCCCGCCTCTTAAAAAGAGATTGACAAAGGCTACACACAAGCCTCCACTGGCAGCTTCCTTGTCAGGATGGTGATCAACATTTTCAATTGGATGGAAGCATCCAGGTGTGTGTGTGTGTGTGTGTGTGTGTGTGTGTGTGTGTGGAGGCTACCTTTCTTTGGTACATGTAGCAGGAAACAAGATAATTCCCCTTTGGGCTGCTAGAGTGCCAGTATTGACTGCAATCATTCATTCATTCATATTGATTCAGAGCCTTTGAGGGTGCTAGGCTCTTAGCACTGGAGATATATTGAACAAGATATGTGGTCCTTGCTTTCAAGGAACCTACAGTTTAGTAATGGGACAAAGAAACAGGCTATCACAGTAGAGTTTATCACCACTATTAATAGGAGAAGCTGAGGGGGTGTTCAGCTATAGGTTAGTGGCTACTTCTTAAAGCTATTATTTCTATGTTGCTTGGAATTCTCTTTACTTTTTATTGGCCAATCCTTCATTACTCCAACCCCCTGTTATAGTTAATATTTCTTATAGTAATCTTTCTCTGATCACATCACTCTATGGCTTCTTTCTCCTAATTGGATGCAGGCTGATACTGAATTGGTACCAGCAGTGAAATTTCTGAGAGTCTGGTGGTCTGGAGCATACTGAAATATCTTGCTCAGGGTGAAAGATGAGTTGCTACATCTTGTATCACCTACAAGAAAAATGAGGCACAATGTGTGGTAGGTCATTTTGGATTTTGAGTGTGCAACTTCAACTCAGGTATAGGCTGGTGGATTGAGGAGAAGAAAAAGAGAAGGCTCTGCAGAAGATTCAGGCTGCAGTACAAACTGCTCTACCATTTGGGTCTTATGATCCAGCAGACCCAATGATACTTGAAATGTCAAATAGAGATGCCAAATGGAGCCTCTGGCAAGCACCAATAAGAGAATTACAGTGAAGACCTCTAGAGTTTTGAAGCAAATCTATGTCCTCTTCTGCAGATAACTATTCTTTTGAGAAGCAGGGTCTGGCTTGCTAATAGGCCTTGGTAGACATCAGGTGACCATGCAGCTTGAGCTGCCTTCACGATATGGATGTTGTCTGACCTAGTTATAATGTTGGATGCACACAGAAGCAATCTGTCATCAAGTGGTAATAGTATATGAGACTGGACTCAGGCAGGTCCATAGGTACAAGTAAATTGCATGAGCAGGTGGCTCCAACTCCCGCAACATCAACTCCTTTTGCTTAGCCTCCTCCTTCATTCCACGCCTATGGCCTCTAGGGGTTGCTTATGACCAGGTGGCAAAGGGAGAAAAACTCACACCTGGATTACAGATGGGTCCATGTGATATGCTGGCACCACATGAAAGTGGGCAGTTATAGCATTAAAGTCCTATTAGGGGTTACTGTGAAGACAGTGGTGAAGGAAAATCCTCCTGGTGGGCAGATATTCAAGCCAGATATGTAATTGTCTACTGTATCTAGGGTGAGAGATGGCCAGAGTACAGATCTATATTGATTCATGGGCAGTTGTTGATGGTTTGGGTGGATGGTCAGGGCCTTGAAAGGAACAGGATTGGAAGCCTGGTGACAAGTAAATCTTGGAAAGAGGCATATGGCTGGACTTCTCTGAATGGGTACAGACTGAAGATTTTTGTGTCCCATGCAGATGCCCCCAAAGGGCAACCACTGCAGAGGAGGCTTTTAATAATCAGGTAGACAAGATGCTGTGCTATGTGGATATCAGACAGCCTCCTTACCTAGCCACTG
>NW_011888800.1:15141760-15146710 GCF_000151845.1 Pteropus vampyrus
TTGATCTACTTTGGGCTGCTATGAACCTGTGTTCAAGTTTCCATGTGGACATACATTTTCATTTCTCTTGAGTATAGACCTAGGAGTGGGAGGCTGCCTGTTTTGGGGGACCACATGGAAACAGTGACCTTTGATTCATGGTTCCTGGTTTATGACAAAATTAAGTGTTCGCCAGTGGAATGTTGGTTAGATAACCTTAAGTTCAAAGATAGGCATTTCCTGTTGTCATAGTCTTCACACAAATGCTCATACCATACTTACATTTAGTTGTTCGTATTTATTTAGGTGATTAAATAATCCAGAGCATCATTCTTGATCCCATCTCCTCACTAGAGGGTCTGCATCCTTTTTACAATGACACAAACATATTTTCTATCACCACAAATGGCCGTGAGTCAGCCAGCTGTGGAGATTGATCAGTCCTGAAGACCTGCCTAGCTCTAGCCAGGTCCCGTGTAGAGAATGAGGTGTTTGTAATATCTTGAAGAGTGACCTGATTATCTCCTATTATAGAAGAGAGGGAGAGTGGTTAAGCCTCACATTCTCACAAATGATCCACAGAGACAAGAAGATTCACTAAGAGCTTTCCTCAAGGTACATCATCAGAATCCCTGGCCCACTTAGTCCTGCCCAGTCAAGGGCTCCAGGGTAGGGGTTCTTATGGATCTGTATTTTTAACCTTCTCTTGACTCAGCAGGCAAGTCTGGAAAATGCAGATCTATAAATCCCTGTTCAGTCAGCTCTCCTGGATTTGAGGGGAAGCCAGCTGACAGCAATGTGGCCCTAATCCCAGTGAATTTTCTAACCTATCAGCTGGCCTTACCCCTAGGATCCCAGGTAACTTCCTTTGAAAAGATTTTCAGCAGTTCACAGGCTTCAGTTGGTCTCTAGCTTTTCCCACTGCCTCTCAATGCTCCTCCAGAACCTCCTAGGTGACCCCTGATCACTACGAATCCTCCCCTGAGGACCGCTTCTTGTCAACTCCCCACCCCTGCAATTACTCTAGTCTTTCCCTCCCCACAGTGACCTTAATGGTCTCAGGTCGTGCACAGAGGTCTTTGAAAAAGGCTCATTAACCAAATCTGCTGTTTTCAAAGTATGTTCCCCACCCTGAGGGTCCCTGAGACCTTTCAGAGAGTCCTCCAAGGTCAAAACTATTCTCATGACAATACTGACTTTTATTTGTATGTGTGGCTTTTTAACCCATTTCCCCTTTAGATAAAAAAAAAAAGAAAAAGTGCAGCTCACTGCCAGCCTTAATTTTACATAAACGCGCTCTTTGAGGCTAAAGCAAATCTGACTGGTTTTCAATGTGAAAATAAAACAGAAAAACTGTTTTTGGAGTTATTTCGAAACAATTTGTCTCTAATCCTAATATAACAGAAAGGTACAAATAAATCGGATTCATCAAACGAATCTTCGGCTAACAACTGTTCGAGAATGTTAACATCACGCATAGAAATGCTATGTTATCCAGGATTTGATATTTTTGGTGATTGAGAATTACTATATTTTGTAAATGGAAATACAACTACTAAAAACAGAATGCTATAAATAGATGTCATTTGTTTCCAAAGACTATTGATATACTAGAGCAATGTGAAAGTAATAATAAAAGCAAGATATTTCGTGGCAAACTTTGGGGGTAAGGCCAGGACTGTAATCCGCAAGTCATCTCAGAGTAAACACTGCAGCTGCAAGGGCTCCAGCGAGTATTGTCGGGGATGGGAAATAGATTTAACTCTCATTCTCTCAGAAGCTTTCTAGAGGCTACGATGTGTGATGAAAATATCACCAGCGGAATGTGGGCTTCTGCAGTCTTAATGTTTTACAATTTTCCTGTTTTAATTTCTAATACGATAATGTTGATATAATGTACATAAACGAAAAGCTTTTTGGGGTCCTCAAAAAATTTTTAAGAATGTAGAGGAACAAACGGTGAGACCAAACTTTGAAAACCACTGGGCCAATGATCTAATTGATGGTAATTACTAATTTGATACATGATGGGAACTGCTTATGGCGGAGGAAGAAATGGGAAAAGAGCAAGGGAAAGGAGAGGGAGGAAGGAAGAGGAAGGGTAGGGAAAAAGGGAGGGGAGGGGGAGAAAAGGAGGAAGAAAGAGGTGGGACAAGAAGAGAGAGGAGGGGGATGAGAGGAAGACGGGGAGAAAGAGAAGGGAGAGGAGTGAGAAGGGAGAAGAAGGGAACAGGAAAGGGAGCAGGGGAAGGAAGGATGGGTGGACAGACAGAAGAAAGCAGCAGGGGACTAACCCTTGTTGAAGACGTGCCAAAGGCTGAGGTAGGTACTTTACATACTTCAGTGCTGTGTCATTTCACAGATGAGGAAACTGAGGCTGAAATTTGGATATTGTCATATATTTTGTAAAAGTGGTAGAGCTGGATCTGAATCTAGGCACACAACTTTTCTCACCATGCTGTCCCCCACTAGTTTACAAATGAGTCTCAATGTCAGTGGTGCCAGCTAGCCAAATACTATGAGAACCCAGGATACAAAGTCCTTTATAACACTACTGCCATTAAGCCACTTAAAATCTCGGGAAGGGTGTGGAGGAGGTCTAGGAGCGGGAGGAGGAAAGTGGATATGGAGTGCCTACCTCTGGCCTCTGGCTCATTCCAGAACAGGGCTGCAGCCAGGCCCCTCCTCTGAGAGGCAGGTTGCCCTCCCCAAAGCGGAGGTATTTCCCATAAATACCCATCACTGCCCACCTCCTTACCTGGCTCCCTTCTTGCCTAACCCTTCTCTTCTCTAGCTGGGGAAGGGGTGTCCACGGCTATGCACACCTGGGGACACATGCATTTGGCCCCTTCACCACAATCAGTTTGGTACGTTTGCCCTCAAGTCCTCTAAAAAAAGGAAAACTGAAAAATGCCACGCAGCATTATTTTCAATATGCAAAATACAATTTATTACTTGGAGTTTACCCTTGAGTCTCTACATGGTGTAGTATATTCCCAACCAAGTATTTAATAAATGAATTGAAATAACACCCTCTGTGAGATGAAATATTTAGAGGGGAGGTGGCTTACTGCCCATGGGGGTAAGAATGTTCCACGGAATATTTTCATATGACCCTTATGGTCACTTATTTGATTGGAAAGTTATGGGCTATTTTGGATATATATAGAAGACGCTCTCTGCCTCTCCAAACATGTAAGCCTGAGTTTCCTTCCCCTCAGTCTAGGTGACTTTTTCTTTGCCCTGTCTTCCTTCACTTCTGGGAGGCCCAGGTCAGAGTGCAGAGACACGAAAGGGTCTGTGAGAGAGAGGGAACAGGATGCTGTAACTAGGAGACCAGGAGCAAACTCTGGGATGTTCTGGGAGCAGAGCTTGGGAACTCCATGGGACACACTGTGGGGCCTCTTCCCTTCAGCAGCTGGCAGGAGTTGGGTGGACCAGGAGCTGTGCATATTTCCTGAGCCCCTGCCCGGACAAATCCATTGGGGGAAGGGGAAGAAGGTGACTGAAAAATGGTCCCTCTGGACCATGTTCCCTTCTTCCCTCTGGGTTCTTTGGAGGCAAGCAAGGGTCTTTATATTTCTCTCTCTACCCCAGGGCCTGCTGTATAGTAAAACCCTCAGTAAATGTTTGCTTGGCAAATAGCTGAATATAACCATTTTGTTTATTTAAAAAGAATTGACAGAAAATGTGTCTTGGTCCTCTGAGAGGCAGGTTGCCCTCCCCAAAGCAGAGGTATTTCCCATAAATACCCATCACTGCCCACCTCCTTACCTGGCTCCCTTCCTGCCTAACCCTTCTCTTCTCTAGCTGGGGAAGGGGTGTCCACGGCTATGCACACCTGGGGACACATCCATTTGGCCCCTTCACCACAATCAGTTTGGTACGTTTGCCCTCAAGTCCTCTAAAAAAAGGAAAACTGAAAAATGCCACGCAGCATTATTTTCAATATGCAAAATACAATTTATTACTTGGAGTTTACCCTTGAGTCTCTACATGGTGTAGTATATTCCCAACCAAGTATTTAATAAATGAATTGAAATAACACCCTCTGTGAGATGAAATATTTAGAGGGGAGGTGGCTTACTGCCCATGGGGGTAAGAATGTTCCACGGAATATTTTCATATGACCCTTATGGTCACTTATTTGATTGGAAAGTTATGGGCTATTTTGGATATATATAGAAGACGCTCTCTGCCTCTCCAAACATGTAAGCCTGAGTTTCCTTCCCCTCAGTCTAGGTGACTTTTTCTTTGCCCTGTCTTCCTTCACTTCTGGGAGGCCCAGGTCAGAGTGCAGAGACATGAAAGGGTCTGTGAGAGAGAGGGAACAGGATGCTGTAACTAGGAGACCAGGAGCAAACTCTGGGATGTTCTGGGAGCAGAGCTTGGGAACTCCATGGGACACACTGTGGGGCCTCTTCCCTTCAGCAGCTGGCAGGAGTTGGGTGAACCAGGAGCTGTGCATATTTCCTGAGCCCCTGCCCGGACAAATCCACTGGGGGAAGGGGAAGAAGGTGACTGAAAAATGGTCCCTCTGGACCATGTTCCCTTCTTCCCTCTGGGTTCTTTGGAGGCAAGCAAGGGTCTTTATATTTCTCTCTCTACCCCAGGGCCTGCAGTATAGTAAAACCCTCAGTAAATGTTTGCTTGGCAAATAGCTGAATATAACCATTTTGTTTATTTAAAAAGAATTGACAGGAAATGTGTCTTGGCCGATTTTTGACTGACTGGTCCATTATGATACCTGACCAAGTAGTTTTGAGGGTGGTCCTGGTACACCCCCTGAGGTTTACAGGAGTGCCAGCCAGGTCTACCAGGCCTGTCTGAAGGCTGTGTGGGTTCCAGCTCTGGAAGAGCCTGAGCAACAGGACCTGAGGCTGGACCTGCAAAGCCAGAACTACCACTGGGAGAAGGGCAGGCTACAGCTGGGATGCGAGAAGAGACGGGACAATCCAGGGGATTCATTAT
>NW_011888800.1:15147900-15155722 GCF_000151845.1 Pteropus vampyrus
GAGGCTGGACCTGCAAAGCCAGAACTACCACTGGGAGAAGGGCAGGCTACAGCTGGGATGCGAGAAGAGACGGGACAATCCAGGGGATTCATTATAAACAGCCCTCGGGCACCACAGGACCTGGCCTGTCAGACCCCAGGCCACCCACAGGGCAAGACTCACCTAGGAACAATTTTTGGTGTCCGAGGTGACATTTTATTTCCCTAAGTAATGCATACCATCTTTATGAATGAGGAATTTTCTAAAACAAAAAATAAGCCTCTACACATTTAAAAACAAAGAAAAAGAAAAGGAAAAGAAGGGATCCTTTAACAAATGACCTCAGTATCTTCTTGAAGGAATTGCTGATATCAAATAAAGACAAAATATCTTTTATGCTATTTTTTCTCAATATAAGAGAAATATTATTGTTTGAGACCTAGCAAATAATGTGTATATGTAATTATATTCATAACACAATAAATATGAATATAATTGACATGGACAAGATCCACATTAGGCTGAGTCGATACTATTAACCCTAATATGTCTAATACCAGTAATAGGTTTTTAAATAAGTTTACTGTCTTGTGTTTCCACATAGAAAGGTTTTGGTTGCTCTGAGAAGCATTTGTGTCATGAACAGCATTCACCTTTTCCCTCAAAAGAAAACGTTCTGTCCATGTAGTAATAACAGTGATATATCACATCATCACAAAATCTGTAAACACACAATCTGTCCATTTTATGTATCTCTCTGCTTCCTTTATAACAGTTCACATGTTTTAGCTGAAAAAACAAACAAAAAAACCCACAATATGATGCAGGACTGAAAAAGATATTTTTACAATAAAAATACATTTTAAAAAAGTGATTTTGTCTAATTACATCTAGAATTAGAACTTTCTTCTATTGAATATCAATCAACACAGTCTTTCTCATACAGTCCACTAAAATCACTTCTAGAGGATACTTATTCAGCGCATACCTTGAAAAATCAGATTTTAAAGTGCTCTGAAAATAAATTTGATTCAAGGAAATAATATGGAATATATTAAATGCTGAATTCTGTTGGTAATAGAATGAGTTGAGACTAGTATAATTGACAATAACCTTTAAAACGAATAAATTTTAAAAAGTGTTCAAAATGAAAAACACTGTACTTGAAGATGTTCTCCTAGCGCTGAAGGCTCACAGTGGTACTCTTCCATGGGTGGCAGTTTTAACAGTAATATTGAAGATGCTTGGTAAACTTTCAGCCATGGAGTTGCTCCCTTAAGCTAAGGTGCAATAAACTCTCAGATCCTCTAGAAGTAAGATCTATTTACATATGACGATTTCAAATTCTATCCTCAGATACCTATATGTGCAATTTGAGGAGGCAATTAAGCCCAGACCTGCAAAGACACAAACAGATAATTGTTATCCCTTTAATAGTTAATAACTTGTAAGACCTGAGTTTAAAGAGATAAAATCAAAGTCTCTTAGATACAGACACACAGTCTCTCTGTCTCTGTCTCTGTTTCTGTCTCTCTCTCCCTCCCTCCCTCCCTCCCTCCCTCCCTCCATCCATCCAAACTAGAGCACTTGCATGTATTGGAAAAATAACACTTTACCCTCAGCAACTCAAAGGTGCTTCTTTGGACCGGACTGCCTCTCTCTCTTAAGTAACTGTCTGAAAGGCATCTGTGCCTTCCTTACTATGGACTGGTAACTCTTAGACTGACAACCAAAACTACCTTTACCCACACAGCTCACTGGGTACATTAACACAACTTTACTAATTTAGAAAATCCTTGCCCGGGAAGATGAAGTCACAAATAATTTCATTGTTTGTTTCTGGAACTGTGCAAAAATACTTGTATCTATTTACCTATCCTAAGACTAGACTACTCAAGTATCCTCTTTAGAAGAGACACTCACTTCTCAGAAAACTACAGAGCATCAAATAACTGGTACTTTTCAAGACCATCTTCAAAATCCTCTTCTGCCCCCAGCCTATGCCCAGCAATCTTAAACTATTACGTCACATGTTTATCCAATCCTAATTAAGTCTTTCCATCAAAAGACTTGACTTAAACCCCTAAAACTTCATAAATATTTGTCTTTGCTCTCCCCTTCTGAGATGCTACTAAGACTGTCAAATTTGTGATCTTCTACACTGAGGTCAGCTTTGCTTTATGAAAAGGCTATTTTCGTGGTATCTCTGGGGAGCCAACATCTGATGAAGCCATGGAGCTCTTTGAGAATTTAATAAAAGCCATGACACTTTCTGGAAAAATGCACACACACGAAATTTGGTATGTTATTTCATGGGCTTAATGGGCTTCCTTCTGTGGTCTTCACAGGGGTCTGTGAGCACAGAAGAACCTTGTACTTCTTGGAGGAGAGATTGGCAAGCTGGTTTTTCAAAGGCTAACCTCAGAAAAATCAGACTTTTAAGGTCAAAAGGAAACTTTTAGGTCACCTACCCCAACTATTCCCTCACCTACATGCTGATACATAGTTGTTTAACCTATGTTTGAACACTTGCATTGATGGGGGACTCACTATCTCTCCAGGCTACTCGTTCCTTCTGTGGCTAAGAGCGGAGATGAAATTAGAGCTCTACTTGCCTGTCTGGGCCTCTGCCATCTTACTCTGACCTCTGCTTTCAGGAAGGCCAGTCACTCCTCCACTCACACAGAGTAAAGCAGAAAAAAAGATTTCTCTTACTCTTAGGGTATGATCCCATGATCCTGAGCAAAAAGCAGTCCCATCAGGGGAAACTCGTAGAGTACTAACACGGTTTTCATGTCCAAACAGGATGGAGACGCGGGACCCCTTGAGAACATCCCAGACATTGATGGTATAATCGTTGTAGCCAGCAAACAGCAGTCGACCTCAAAGCAGGAGGATATGATGGTTATTAAACCAATTCCTTCCTGTTTCTCTTTTTGTGACTCTCACTCACTTGCCCACCCGTTTGTTTGTTCGTTTGTTCATTCGTCTGTCCATCTGTCTGTCCATCCATCCATCCATCCATCCATCCATCCATCCATCCATCCATCCATCCATCCAGTAAACAGTGATTTAGTTCCCATTCTGTACCAGGCACTGTGATTTGCCCTGGGGATTCAAAGAGGAGAAAGCACAGCTGCTGCCCACTGTGGATGGGGAGGGTGGTGGTGGGCAGGCAGACACATAAATCATTGTAGTACCATGTAGTAAGGACTATAATGGAAGTTCTCAGGTATTGTAATGTGCTGTGTGATCATAGAGTAAGGGAGATCAAGGAGGGCATTGCAGAGGAAGTGACATTTACGTTGGCTCTTGAGGGCTGAATAGGAGTTTGCCATGCAGATGAGGGAAAGAAAAGATGTTTCAGGTAGCAGTAGCAGCATGCATGCCCAAAGACTCAGATGCAGAATGGGGGTGGGGTGGGGCTGAGGAATTATCAGTGCTGCCTTAATGGTCACTAGCAGCCTCCCCAGCTCCAAAGGCAGAGGTGCCACGATCTTCAGAGCATTGAGAAAGAGACTCATGATTCATCCCATCCACTTCTGAAAAAAAAAAAGTCCCTTTTTGAGTACGAAGGGCAGAATGGAAAGCGGGGAGGAAATTCTTAAAGGCACTGCATGTAAGAATGTTGATCCATTATATCTTAAAGAACAATATTAGGAGAGCAAAAAAGTAGACCATTTAGCATATCAACCTGCAGGAAATTTAATTGAGGGGCTGCCTGATAGAGAGCTGGGTTTCATTCAGGTCTTGTATTACAGTCCTGGGAGTTTCTGAAATAAAATCTTACCACTGAGGGAGAAGTCCACGCTGGATGCTCCGAATATGATACTTTCTTTGGAATAGATGGCGACCTCTCTGTCTGCCCGGAGGTCATAGAGGCGACACTGGGGGTGTAAACAGACAAAGACATGCTTACTTTTGGCTCCAGTTGGTGAAGCGATGACCACAGAGCTACCAGCAGGTGCCAGTAGCTTGTGTACTTTTTCAGGGATAAGGGAAATACTCTTTCATTTTCTCTCCTAGAATTTTCTCTCTCAATCCTGATTCCTATTAATCTCAAAGGATCAGTGGAGATTTAAAGAAACAGCAAATATAGAAGGTTTCTTTGGGTAGTACAAAACCAAAAATGAAACCCATCTTTTTTCCTGATAAAGGATACATTTTCATCGTAGAAAATACAAAAAAACTCAGAAATGCATAAAGAAAGAAAGAGAAGTCATCCTAAATCTTAGTGGAAGTTACTAATACCTAGGCTAGTTCCTTCAGTCTTATTTCTATTTTATGTGTGTATTAAAATGGGATGAATATTTGTTACTCTTAATTCGTATCACAAAACTGCCCTCTAGAAGGAGAGGCTTGACTCAGCCTTGTCTAAGTTTCCTTCCCCACACAATCACCATGGTGCCTTTCTCTGGCAAATGAGCATCTGATCATTTCAACTTCTATTTCTTGGATTAGAGGTAACTTTGAAAACATTTTCAGTTGTTTACTTGCCATTTTGGATGTACTGTCTTATAAATGGCCTGTCTTTTATCTCTTTTTCAAATTGGGGTATTTGCCTTATTGATTATGCCACGCCATTCATATCGAAAGTATTTCAATTTGATCTGTTATATATGTAGCGGGGATTTTTTCCAAAATGTAAGCACTTATATTTTGTTATATATTTTTGACCTACAGAAGTATTAAATATTTATTATCAAAATTCTCAACCTATTCCTTTATAATTTCTTCCATAGTAGTAAATCAGAATGAAACCCATTATTTAATAGGATATTTGATATTTTCAAGGCACAAGAAGGTATTTTTTTCTCTTGAAAAATCAGTCAACATAATTTTTCAATGAGTATCAAAGGCCTTGAAACAAGGTCTGTTTTTAAGTCAGTAAGTTCACGTCTGAGAATTAATTCAAAGGAAATAACGAGAGGTTTCCAAAACATTTACTTGTAGTAGTGTTTCTAACAGAAAAGAAAACCTTGAAAAAAACCTAAATGTCCTAAAATTGAAGACTGCTTAAGTAATTGATGGCATGTCTGTAATATGAAAAACTATTCAATCCCTAAGAAAATATAATGTAGAAAAATTCTATTGGCATGGGAAAATGTTCACAATTTATTGCTAAGTGAAAAAAGCAAATTAGAAAGCATTTAGTTTTTAAAAAAAAGAGAGGAAGGAATTCACCTAATTTTGATTTTCTTGGGTATAGGGAAATTAAAGTAATTTAATTTTTCCCCAAGTTTCTTCATTGAATATATGTTACTTTTGTAATTAGAAAAAAGTTAATTAATTTTAATTTTTCTTACAGTTGACATTCAATATTATATTAGTTTCAAGTGTGCAGCATAGTGGCTAGACATTTATATAACCTGCAAAGTGATCCCCCGTAAGTCTAGTACCCACCTGACACCATACACTAAGTTGTTACAGTGTTATTGATTATATCCTCTATATTGTACTGTACATCCCTGTGACTATTTTGTAACTGCCAATTTGTACTTCTTAACCTTCACCTTTTTCACCTACTTCCCCAACCCCCTCCCATCTGGCAACCATCTGTTCTCTGTATTTATGAGTCTGTTTTTGTTTTGTCTGTTCATTTATTTTGCTTTTTAGATTCCACTTATAAGTGAAATCAGATGGTAAGAAAAAAAAGTTATTTAAAAGAAATGAAATGGTCAACAGATCTCTTTCAAATAGGCAAGCTCTCAGTAACTTAGAAACATACCGTAGCGTCATCTGATCCTGAGGCAAAGGCATCTCCACTAGGGTAGTATCTGCAGAGAGGAAGTTAGGGGAGAAAGCACTTTATTTAGAGTGGTGATTCCCAATCCTGGGTGCCCATCAGAGCCATCTGGGAAGGCTGTCTCATGCTAGGTCCTTGGAATCGGAATCTCCACTTCTGGCACACAAGGACCACTCGCTACAGAGGCCAGAAAGGGAGGTTTGTCTGGCAGACCTACTGGTCTCTAGTTTTTCCTCCCTGTAAACAGGGGCACTGACACTTGTCTTACAGAGTGTTGATGAGGAGTAAATGAGATAATATATGTATCTGCACCAGGCACTGAATACAGAGCAGGTCCCCGTACTCGTAGTTTTTCCTCAGTCACATACCTCATTCCCAAGACTTGGCTCAGAGCTCAGGAATAAGAAAGTGGTTATAAACTCAGACACTGGAATTATGCACACAGAGCCACATGCAGATCAATGCACTGACTATTTACCACATGGGATGCTCTTGGCAAGTGACTTTCCTCATCTGAAAAGTGAGGATGATAATGCACGTTCCCTGTTGTAAAGATGAAATAAGACAGTATATACAAAGGATGTGGGATGGTGCAAAATAAAAAACATTCACTAAATGATGATTATTTCTATTATAGTCATTCTATTCTCCGTAATCAGGCTTCCTAGAGAGAGGGAAGCCTAAGTTGAGACCTGATAGAGTAATGGCCAGTAGAGGAAGAGGGTCCAAGGTAGAAGGAAAAGCATGGGTGAGAGAATGCACATTTTAAAGCTGTATTTCATGAATACACAGGAAAGTATCTTGTTAACAACAGTATTCTTGGTTCCTGGAATAATGTCTAGCATATAAGTAAGTGTTCAATACTTGTTGAATGAATGAACAAGAAACACTGACTTGATAATTAAATTCAAATTCCCCAAGAGATCTGAAGTGCTGTTCAGGCCCACCACAAATCAGACATTCCCACTGGGGAAGGCCTCTCTCAGCCAAGTAAACTGAGCCTGGAGGCGGTTCCTGTGGGCTAAGTATTACCCCAGCTCAGGGAGCGTGGAGAACGCAGAAGCAACGTGAACATTCTACTCACTGACCGGACACTGTTGATGTCAGATTCATGTGTTTCAAAGGCCTGCACGCACTGGCCGGAGCGCATGTCCCACACCATGGCTTTCTTGTCACATCCCTACAAATGCAAAGTTACCCAGAGTTATGGCCATTGCAAGGACTGTCTACAGACAGGCATGGATTTCTGTTATGTAACAGAGACCATTTATTTGCATCAGTAAATGGCTGACAACATACGTTTCTGAGACTAGCTTTTCCTAAAGCCACTTTCCTCAACTAATAAGCCCTCAGGAGGCTAGAACTAGGTCTTGAGGGTAAGAGAAGGACCCAACTTCCCACGATAGCATGTTTTCTTTTTTCTCACCTTTCTGGGTGGGTGCAAAAGCTCCAGAGCCTGCTTCTCATCTTCCCCAGGGACATTTTCCTTCTTTTGATTTTTCCCTTTCCTTCCTCACTCTTCTGTATCTCTGCCTCAGAGGGGAGGGCAGGCATACAGTGGGTGTGCAGTGGGACTTCCCAGCTTTGTCTCAGGTGTCTGGGAAGCCCTGAGAAAAGGTGGAGCACCAGGTGCCTTTGTGCCATCTCCACCCCAGTAGCATGCTAGACTGGGAATCGGCAAACTAGGAGCCCAGTTGTGGCCTTACCAGCACTTAGCTGGTGCCTGGGTAAGTCATCTCCCTGGGCCTCTGCCTTAACACCTGTGAAGTGAGCACTCTCTGGGGGTTGCTGACATGACCAAAGAATCACAAACATGAGGCTCTCACATTATATTATCATGATTCTAGGAGAATTTTAACAGATTCCTATAGAGCAGTCCTGTTGTCAAGCTTGGGTAGTATATGTAGACTCTCAATGGTCAAACAGAAAAAGTAATGGCTTAAAATTGGTGTCCAAGTTGTTGGTTTCAACTCAGAGGAAAGGGTGGGAAGAGGTATCATATCTCAGAAAGACCTGCTGTGGGGTTCAGCACTCTGAGTATCTTTACTCAGAATGTAGACAAAAGAATCAGGAGTGTCTTCTAATCTTTAGAGGACA
>NW_011888800.1:15155772-15167190 GCF_000151845.1 Pteropus vampyrus
ACCATTTATTTGCATCAGTAAATGGCTGACAACATACGTTTCTGAGACTAGCTTTTCCTAAAGCCACTTTCCTCAACTAATAAGCCCTCAGGAGGCTAGAACTAGGTCTTGAGGGTAAGAGAAGGACCCAACTTCCCACGATAGCATGTTTTCTTTTTTCTCACCTTTCTGGGTGGGTGCAAAAGCTCCAGAGCCTGCTTCTCATCTTCCCCAGGGACATTTTCCTTCTTTTGATTTTTCCCTTTCCTTCCTCACTCTTCTGTATCTCTGCCTCAGAGGGGAGGGCAGGCATACAGTGGGTGTGCAGTGGGACTTCCCAGCTTTGTCTCAGGTGTCTGGGAAGCCCTGAGAAAAGGTGGAGCACCAGGTGCCTTTGTGCCATCTCCACCCCAGTAGCATGCTAGACTGGGAATCGGCAAACTAGGAGCCCAGTTGTGGCCTTACCAGCACTTAGCTGGTGCCTGGGTAAGTCATCTCCCTGGGCCTCTGCCTCAACACCTGTGAAGTGAGCACTCTCTGGGGGTTGCTGACATGACCAAAGAATCACAAACATGAGGCTCTCACATTATATTATCATGATTCTAGGAGAATTTTAACAGATTCCTATAGAGCAGTCCTGTTGTCAAGCTTGGGTAGTATATGTAGACTCTCAATGGTCAAAC
Source organism: Pteropus vampyrus (assembly GCF_000151845.1). Lineage (NCBI taxonomy): Eukaryota > Metazoa > Chordata > Mammalia > Chiroptera > Pteropodidae > Pteropus > Pteropus vampyrus. The sequence goes on from NW_011888800.1 coordinate 15,156,435, forward strand.
AGAAAAAGTAATGGCTTAAAATTGGTGTCCAAGTTGTTGGTTTCAACTCAGAGGAAAGGGTGGGAAGAGGTACCATATCTCAGAAAGACCTGCTGTGGGGTTCAGCACTCTGAGTATCTTTACTCAGAATGTAGACAAAAGAATCAGGAGTGTCTTCTAATCTTTAGAGGACACTAAATCAGATGGAGTTTAGTGCTCTGAAAGAGACAATATAAGTCACAATGATATCGACAATTTGAGTAAACAGTGTATTTGAGGAGAGATAAATACAGTTACACAAAGGCCCAGGAATGAAACACATACACATATGGCCAAATATCCAGGAAGAAAATTGGGCTCCCTGCTACTTAGAGACCATAGAGCCCTGGCCTAATGCCCAAAACTAAGATGGGAGCACATTGGAGCAAAGGGCTCTTACGTCTTCCAGCTGCAAAGGTCATTCGACGGTGTGTAATTGTCATCCTCCTCACCACTATCTCCTGACTGAAGTGAAACAGGGCTCAGGGTCACGTCGGCCAGCTCAGTTCTCCATTCTTATTCCCAGCTGTCTACAGAAATGCTTGCCCCTCCCATGTGCCTAACACATTGTAAACTCTTCTACCTACTGCTCAAAATATCCTAGGGAAGTGGGTTGTACAAATATTATTGTGTCTTATGCTTAATTTAAAGATGATGAGATTTAGAGTCACGTAGCAAAGCTGGAACCTGGTTATCCTCTTATTCTGGTGCTCCTCTCTGACACTGTGGCCTTGTCTACCTCTCTAACCTTATTCTGGTGCTCCTCTCTGACACTGTGGCCTTGTCTACCTCTCTAACCTTATTCTGGTGCTCCTCTCTGACACTGTTGCCTTGTCTACCTCTCTACCTCAAATGCTCTGGGATTAAAAGGGGCCTAACGGCCGGCAGGAGTGGAGTGGGAGAGCGTCCCACCACCCCCAAAGCCTTGATCACACCATAGCATTGCCTCGCCTCGGTACCATCTGACTAGACTGGTGCCCTTGTGGCTGTCTCTTATGCTCTCAGATGCTAACTTCCAGCTATTTATTTGAGGAATGACATTTTCAAATGTGACAGATAGGCTGAGTTGCAGTATTCATTCATACCAGGAGAACATTCCTGATCCTTCTATAGACAGCTAAATGTCAGTAGCAGAATGGGAAACCTTCACATCCCAGCACTGTAACTGCCTACCAAGGACCACCACTGCTGTGAAAACTCAGGGTGCAGTGGGGAGCTGAGAACAATTCCTGTGGCCCCTTCTAGAGAAGTGTTCAGTCTAGACCCAGGAATTAACAAGAACTGCCGCCACAAGCCTCCCTAGAGGACCCCTAGAGATCTTCCTTGGTTCTTTACCCCAGACACGAAGGTGTTTCCTGTTTCTGAGGGGGCCAGGTCTAAGCAGAGCACGTCGGCTCCGTGCCCATGGAAACTCTGCAGCAGCTGCCCGCTCTCCACGTCCCACAGGGCACACGTCCCATCGCCGCTCGCCGTCAGAATCTGCCCACAGAAAAGGACAGGAAGAGCACTGTTGTCGTTATTACTTCTGTCAGGTGAAAGACCATGAGATGCTTAAAGTTCCACAGGGAAAAGAAGCCCCTTAAACAAGCAAGACACACACCCTGCTAAATCTGGATTCCGGTGCAGAAGTGTTTTTCTAGTACTGAGAAAGAAAAAGTCCATTTTTGGACACCTGCACTGTCCCTAAGCTATGCTTCTGTGCCTACTCTCCTCCAGAGTCTGAAATCCGGGACACCTCCCTGCTGTACCTGCAGGGCTGTATGCCTGCCAGGCATGTAGGAAGTGCTCTGGGAACGTTGCTAAACAGAACCACGAATAGCTCCCACAAGCAGCCACACACCCACTGTTCTGCAGGCCAGACACATAAAGTGCTTCTCAAACATTAATGGGCACCCCAGTCGCCAGGCTGCTTGCTAATACAGTCTGGGGTGGGGTCCAAGATGCTGTAGTTCTTACAGACTCTCAGGTGATGCTGATGCTGGTCACTGGATCCCACCTGGAGCAGCAAGGGTTGAGGTAGCATTTTGTTAGACACATTATCCTATTGCTGCATCTTCCCAGAGCAGGGAGCCCCAGAGGCTCCCCAGGGCCACTGAGAGGCCCTGACATTCATGCGCACACAGGGCCAACAAACAATGGCTGTGTGCTGCCCACATCCAGGTGCTCTGCTAGGCATTAGGGTTTGCAGAAAGATTGGGTCCTGGTCTCTACTCTCTTGGAGCTCAGTTTCAAAAGATTGCCTCTTAGAACTGAAACCAACCTAATTCCCTGTCCTCATGTTAATCGCTGTCAGAATGGGACATACTTCCCTGGTGCTATGCTAAACGATGCTGAGACAAAGTAAAAATAACCTAGCTGCTTACTACAGGGAACACCTGCTCCTGCAAAATAAGACTGTGAAGCAACTAAACTCCTTAACAAGACTAATAGCTTGCTCATTAAGACTCACTTCACGACCCTTACTTCATAAGGCTCACCAATCCAAAGCTGTTATGTCATCAACCAGTTTTCTGCCTCGAAAGACTCACCTTAAAATCCTACCCAGCCTGGACCCTGAAACCCTCCAAATACCCTTTCCTGATTTCTCCATTTTGAGATACTATAGAGATACTGTCAAGTTGGGATTCTCCCTTGCTGTGTGAGGCCTAAGAAACTTAGCATCACTGTAAGACAAGTTTTTCTGGTCATTTCATTAGATAAGACAGTGATAACTTAGAACAGAATGTGAGAAGTGCTGAGATACAGATAGGCCGCTAGAAGGGGCACCTGCTCAGGAAACATCTGAGCTGGTCTTGGAGGATGAGTGAGAGCTGGCCAGGTGAAGGGGAGGGGACTAGAGGGAGCTCACTGCAGGTGAGGCCTACCTCTGCACTGAATGAAAGGTGTGCCTGTGTAGAGTGAGGACTTTAGCCTGTGGGCAAGAAGCCATGGAAAGCTTCCAAGCAGAATGATACGATCAAGGGTATATTTTCTGAGAATCTGTCAGGTCAGTGTAGCTATCCCTCAGCAGCCTCTGTATAGCTTACAAGTTCAAAGCCTGGCCCATACGGGGAAAGAAACACTGGGGTGCCTGGAAAAAGGCATGGGGGTAGAGCTAGGGTTTTAATTTTTGTTACTGCCATTTTGTGTGAGGCTTGGGCTCTGGCTGAGCATAACTTCATGGAGTTGGGAGAAAGGCAGTGGGATCCAGGGCTCATGGGCTCATATACCCGTCTGACTGCACTGCACTGCTTGGTCCTGAGAAGCCATGGAGGGACAGTGGGGGTTAAGCCCCGGATAGCAGAGCCTCCCTAGCCCCACCTTCTGGCTGCTCCCAGGTGATAAGATTTTTTTTTTTTTTTTTTAATAATAGTCTGTTTTAATATAAACAATTGTTGGAATAAATCAATGTTCATTTCAGGAAGCTTCTTGTCTGAATCCGAAGGCACAGCTGTGTCTGTACGCTGCTCAGCAGCCTGAGGGCCTGGGCTGTCTCCTTCTCCATCCACTGGTCCATTCTGCTGTTTTTTTTTATCCTCTTTTTGGGGTGCCACTTTGGGTTTGGGCTTTGAAATTATAGGGCTATAGATAGACTCTCTCTCCCTCCTCCCTGTTCTCTCCCCTTCTCTCTTGCATGCTAGGCCTAGAGCTTATGAAGTATCTCCTTTGTTCTGCAGGGACAGAACACATTTCGAGGAGGGGGAATCTGCTTCCACTCTGGCTTTGAGCCTGCAGGAAGCCTAGGATCCCTTCATAGGCAGGAGAGGTCACTATGGAGCTTTCCTCTGATGCAAGAGCTGGGTGAATTCTGTAGCACTCAGGCTTCTTAGACACGACCCCCGAGGCCCTCCTCGAAGCCCCCACTCTGGGGTAGCTCTCAAATTTGGGGAATTTCTAAGGCTGCAAAGCCCCTGCAGCTGTCCATGGGACTCCTTCCAGCCTCAACTTCCCTCAAGTGTACATCCGACAAGATGAGCAAGACTGGTAAAAGTAGCTTATGAACACACAAGGCTTGGACCGTGTCTTAATTTGGGTGCTTGTATTTTGTAATATGATACAATTTCCTCCAATCCTTCCTGGCCCATGCCCACTAGTGGATGCTCCACCCCATTCCTGTCCTAACACTTGCAAAGGGTCAATAATCTCCAATCTTTTTTGAGACATCAAGTCCAAACAATCTGCTTTAAATGATTACCATAGTCTAGCTCTTTAATTTGGGAATTTTCCATATTATACTTTGCAATCAAAGCAATGAATAGTTTTTAGAAGTTAAATTTTTAAAAATATTTTTGTGATCTTTGTTATAATAGGTGTATAAATAAATTTTAAAAACCAAACATTATGATAAGTGAACTAAACAGAACTTTCATTTACTGTCACTCATTTATTCTGGAATGTAAAGCATTTGCAGGTTTACTACCATAGTCTTATACCAGCCACTTGAGTTTTTCTTTTTTTCATCCTAGATTCCAGAGAGGGAAGGAAGTTTAAGGTTTATTAATTTGGTACCCAAACCAGGCCATGCATCTGAATCACCTGTGAAGCTTTGTGTTAATATTAATAATAAAACAGTAAGAGCTAACACATTGATATTTACCAGGGACTGTACTAAGTATTTTACACAAATCATCTCATTTAATCCTCAGAAAACCTTATGAGGGAGGAATTTATTTCCATCCTCACTTGCAGGTGAGAAAAACAAAACACAGAGAATGAAGCCTTGCTTAGGACGGACCAGCTAGAACACAGTGGAGCAAAGATTTGATCCCAGCCTTCTGAGTCTGAGCCACAATGTACCCTGCAGAGGTAGCCAGTGTAACCAGCAGGACTTTCCTCCATTACTTCCATCTCTAGCTCGCTGCTCGTCAGGAAGAAAGCACTTTCTACCTCACAGGTGCCTTCTTTAATCCCCACATCCATACAGAGTGAGGGTGATGGGGTTCCACCAGACACTTCAGATGCCTGACAACCCACCGTTCTTGCATCCGTCTGAGCTTTCTTTCATCCAGACTAAGCATCATCTGTTGCTTTGGGGGGCTCCTCAGGCTCAAGGGGCATTGGTTCAGTGTCCCCTACTAAAAGGGTCTGCAAGGCTCCTAGTCACAAATAACAGGTGTAAACACTGCACTCCAAGCCTGAACACCCACCTTGTCAGCAATTAAACAATTATTCAGTCACCTGGTCTCCCTCACATTCTGACATTAGTCAGCTGAAGCCAGAGTGGGCTATGGAGGGCTTTAATCTGACTTAGATACTCTCCTCCTTAAAAGAGAACCAAATCTGATCCAGCACAGCCCCTGCAGTGGCTCCCCTCCACCCACGGGGCCAGCCCAGGCATTCAGGGAGTCTGTGATCTGGCCCTGTCCATGTCTCAGGCTGCCTGCCTCCTACCGTGCTCCCCTCACTGGCAATACCCCAGCCCTCTAAGGCTGGCCCAGGCAAATCTTTGCAGTAAGTTTGTGACCACCCCTCCTGCTCTGAGCTCGAGGTTCAGTCACAACTGGTTTCATTGAAGGTCCCTAAGGACAGAGACTGAGACTGCTTCCAGCCCCAGAGCCAGGTAGTATCTGGCAATGTAGGTAGTGGACACCTAGAAAGGGTTGCAGAATAGATGTTAATAAATAAAAAACATAGTCAAAATGTTAAAGTTGTATTGTTTTCACTTTGTGGTTTATTCAAAGTAGGACACAGATTTACTATCTGAAGCTTTTTCTTTTTGCATTTGTTAACGCGGAAGTGCAAAGTAGGTTCAGTGAGGTGAGTAAAGTGCAGAACTCTGAAGCTCAGCAGCTCAGTGAAGTTTTACACATGTAAGGACCTTGGGACCATCTCTCAGACCAGGAGCCAGGAATTCCTACCACCCCAGAAAGTTCCCTGATCCACTCCCACCCCCACCAAGTCAACTGCAGGAGGATGCTCAGTGGTATGTAGTTTATCTCAATTCTATCAAAACCAAGAGCCCTGATTTTCCTCATTTCTGATTTTATTTTAAAAAATAATAACCACCAATGAAGAACAAAAGGAATTTCCTCTTGAGCCAACCACTGGAGCACACCCTCCTGTTAACAGGGACACTGGAAAAGCTTCCCCTCCTTGCAACCACTTGAGTTCTCTACCACTTACCCTGCTCTCCAGCAGGCCGACCCATCACGCAGGCCCCTTATTTACCTGCATGTCAGAGTTGGTGAAGCTGCAGGCTGACAGGTAGTTGGTGTGCATGGCAACAGACTTCTTTTTGGCAGCCATGTTTTCATTTTTGTCAAACGTCAGTGGATACACAGAACACTTATTATCCAAACCACTAGCATGGAAAGAAAGAAGTGTCAGATGTGGATAGAGGGCAATAGAATATGTGTATACTTTCTCATCCACACAAACTTTTCAAGTATGACGTTTTCGGCCACAACAGGATAAAGGTGGTATTATGTACTTCTTTCTTATTGCTTCATTTCAGGAGGCCTCTTATAACAAGGCTGGTGATGCCAACTTTGCTTACTTGGTTAAAGGGGGGACCATCAGATCTCTCCATGGTAAAGGCGATTCATTTGTAATTAGTAAAAATCCGTGGTGTGATACTTTGAGACCATGCAAACATCCTGTTTCCCAACAACCTTTCATACAAAGGCTTCCGCATAAGCCTTACTTAATCAAATACTACTTGAGGAGTACAAAATGGTGATCTTCTAATTTGATAATTCCCTCTGCACTTATTAGATGATATTTTTCTGTAAAGAACCTCCCTTTCGCTAGTATTTCGCCATGGTACACCCATGGATTCCTTTTTCTCTTAAACTGTGTTATGATCCATTACTATCATTATTCCATGTGATGCTCAAATTGTCCCAGATTTGGACAGTGGGGGCCCCATCAAACAGCTCCTGTTTCCCTCTGATATAATTCTATTGGTTCTGGAACATTTCCTTGCTTTCTAGAACAAGAAAATACCCTAGGCTCACTTTATTCTTGTCTTGCCCCAGACCTAAAATCAACCTTGCTCCAAGGAGCCCTGCTTCCTTTTAATGAGGAATGATATTTAGGAGGGGGTACCCTCTTCTGAGGCCTTTGGGGACCCTTTTGCCTTTTTAACTGCTTGGAGCTGCAGGTTTAGACTGGGGTAATCTATTACTAGTAATTAGCTTTGACAAGCTTGTTTATAGATCACGTGGATGAGAACGATTTGTGCTTGTCTGTGGCAATGAACCAGCATGTTGTGGACCAGAGGCTTCCCTGACACTTGGTTGCCCATGTTGAAGCTTCAGAATAATTTCTGTAGCTCTGTCAGGATACTCATTGCTTAGGGTTATTTGCATTGCTATGAGAAGTGGAGAAGTTCTGCAATGTGATGCATTTCGTGTTCAGTCTCTGCTTTGGTATCTAATTCATTTTGTGATCTTGGTTGTTTTCTAGGTTCTCTGAGCCTCAGTTTGCTCAACTGTAAAATGAGTGGATCCCACCCACCTATCACAAGGGGCTGTTGTGAAGATTACATAAAGAGTTCAGAATAGCCTCTGACACAGGTTATATGCTCAGTAAGTGGTCATTGTTATTTTTATAGTCTTCTTGCTTGGAGGCAAGCACTATGTTTTATTCAAATTTGAATTTCCTTAGGCTACTTGGTCCAGAGCCTTGCACACAGTTGCTCATAGGTAGTGTATAACACCTGAATGAAGGCTTCTTGAAGAATATGGCTCTGAAGTAAAAAATATTTACACACACGCATATAATCAATTAACACTTTTGTTTTGAGAAGGGATTGTGTCAATACTGTTGGAGTTTTAGCTTTCAAGTTTGGAACCAACTTGACCCAGAGGTAGACCCAGGAGTCAGGCAGATGGAGATAAAAATATCACCATTATTATCTATGGACATTAAGAGGATGTGGCGTAGGTGTGGGTCTGTGTGATAATGGAGTTACAGGGATGTCACAAAGCCATGGTTGAGAAACACTATTTTAGATTATCACTAGAAACTCAAATTAATCACAGTTGCTCTTAGCAATTTTAAGGGAAGGTCTGAGTAGGAAAGGGAGATGGTGCTTTTATGTAAGATGAGGATCCAGTGTTTCTCAGTTTGGTTTGTGATGCTCTCTTCATCCACTGAACCTCATATTTTATAAAATGTTTTCAAAAATATTCCTACTTTGAACTTCATAGCTTTGGTTTTCATAACAACCTGTGAGGCTGCCACCATATGCCAGGGTCCAGGGAACCAGAGAGGACTAAGATTAAGGCACCGGCCATCCCTCTACTCTGAACTCTCTCTGTGTGTCAGGTTGTAACCAGAAAGTTATCTACCTGGGCCTTGTAAAACTGTTCTCTCCCCTAACTACCCGTCTGCTCTCACAGACATTCTTCTACTAGCTTTCATATAGTGAGGGTGAAAATAAAAAAATAGCCTATAGCATCATTTTCTAAACTAATGCTGAAGACATTGTTCCTACGTTATTATATTCATTGTATACTGTGGAAGGATCTATCCAATATATTCTTTTTGTTGTTTAGAACCAGACAGCTGATACCTCAATATCAAATATTGAGAAATTATGTAACCCACCCAACTCTACGCATTTGCTAAAATTAATTCCCAGTTAGAAACATATTATCCTAGAGGTTTGTTGTTGTTTTTTTTTTTAATGTAGAGTACTTATCATTTCTACTGAGTAGTGAAGAACTAACCTTACCTAATGAGAGGTCTAGCCTTTGGCCCCAGCTGCTGGAAGGTGATCTCAGGCTCCCTGGGATGTCCTGCCTGATGGGAGTGTCTTTGTCTGTCTGGGGCTCTGGCTACCCAACAGCCTAACAGAGTGATGTGTGATGGGGACTTTGGGACACACCCTATCAGTTCTGACCTGTGGAGAAACTAGAAAGTAAAGGTATTAGCCTGAACCTCCAGAAAAGCCCGGAGAGTGTAAGTCAGCCGTGTGTACAACATGTGATCAAGCCCTTAGAAAAACTCTGGACACCAAAGGCTCGGGAGAGCAGCCCCGGCTGGCAGAACTCTGTGCACAGAGTCACACATGGTAGCTGGGAGGAGGTAATACCAGCCCCTCCTGGACTCTGCCTTGTGCATCTCTTTCTTTGGCTGGTTTGCACTGTAGGCTTTCACTGTGATAAAACCATGAGACTAAATACAGCACTTCACTGAGTTCTGTGAGTCATTCTAATAAATTATTGAGCTTGATGGTTGTTGTGGGGACCCCTGAATTTACAATTGGTATCTGAAGGGAGGAAAGTCTTGTGGGGGCTAGGCTTTCTGATCGTACAACTGGCTGAACTCCTCTGCATCTACAATTGTGGTATATACATATAAATGTGTTACATATGTGGCATTTACGAAATACATACATATTCATACATATGTACTTATGTGTATATGTGCAGCTTTTATTGTGGTCACCTCATATCCTTTCAGGAAGTAGGGATGAATTTTATATAAATATCGCTTCTAGTTATAAAATGGAGAAACAACCTATTTTTGAGTCATTTAAAAAATTGAAAAATATGAAACACATGTATGTGAGCATGGGTTCCAAAGGCACACTGGGTCTTGGCAAGTGGAAGAGAGAGTAAAAAGATGACCCCAAAGCAGCCGCCCAAAGAGAGGGACATTGGGGGTGATGGATGGTATGACTCTGGATGGAGAAGGTACCAAAGTTTTTGCTTGGAGATCCAAGCAAAATTTGGAATAAAACTTTTTTTTTCCTAATTATAAAAATGATATATGCTTATTTTTAAAAATTAAAAGTTAAGAAAATTATAAAGGAGAGAAAATACCCACAGTCCCATCATCCAGAAAGAACTACTATTGCATTTTCAGTATAGTTCTTTACAGCCTTTATACTAATGTCTCTTTTCTAAACAGAGCTGAAATTCTACAGTAGAAATAATTTGAACAGTCCCAGAGTTGTTTAACAGGGACAGTTAATCATGTTGGTTGCAGTTCGCATGCCAACTGTTAAACAGTGCTCCAGAAGAACAGAGAATAAGGCACAATCTTCCTAGTAACCTAGATGCTCTTTTTCACTTACTGTAATTAAGAATTTTCTTTTAAATGGCTGTATAGAATTCCACTCAATTCATATACCACAAGCCACTTAATTTCCTTTGATGGACACACCGTTTCCCTTTTTTGGCTTTATTTTAAATAATACTACAATAAATGTTATTATTCATATTTTTTCTATATTGTTGATCATTACTTTCAAACAAGTTCTTAGATGTAAAATCATTAGATCGAAAGTTATAACTTTTTCAAGGCTTCTGATACACATTAACAACATGCTTTCCAAAATATTTGCACCAATTTGTAGTCCCCACCAAACAGCATTTGAGAGTGGAATGGATAGGTTTAAAACTTATACTACTGTCAGTCTGTAATGAAAATAATTATGAAAGAGATTTTTGTGTTATTCTTCTTTGATAAAGTTTAGGGAGGAATTTAACACATTGTTTAACAAGCAAACAACAAATATTATAAGTTCGTGTTAGTTCGCATGTTTTTGCCCATACAACAGTATTTTATGGCTCACAGGAAATCTGAAAAGCTGCTGCAGGCCCTACTTACCCACACGCGATGGCGCATCCCGACGGGGCATACGCACATGCCATCACCCACGTGCAAGGCATAGTGACTGCGTGCTCCTGAAACACAGTATGCACCATTCATAGAACAAACAAGGGCCGCTTCTACACAAATGTCTTAACATCTGATTTTTAAAAAAAAATCACTGGTGTTCCTACAGAATTGCATTATAGTTTCA
>NW_011888800.1:15167600-15170896 GCF_000151845.1 Pteropus vampyrus
CTTTATTTTAAATAATACTACAATAAATGTTATTATTCATATTTTTTCTATATTGTTGATCATTACTTTCAAACAAGTTCTTAGATGTAAAATCATTAGATCAAAAGTTATAACTTTTTCAAGGCTTCTGATACACATTAGCAACATGCTTTCCAAAATATCTGCACCAATTTGTAGTCCCCAGTAAACGGCATTTGAGAGTGGAGTGGATAGGTTTAAAACTTATACTACTGTCAGTCTGTAATGAAAACAATTATGAAAGAGATTTTTGTGTTTTTCTTCTTTGATAAAGTTTAGGGAGGAATTTAACACACTGTTTAACAAGCAAACAACAAATATTATAAGTTCGTGTTAGTTCGCGTGTTTTTGCCCATACAACAGTATTTTATGGCTCACAGGAAATCTGAAAAGCTGCTGCAGGCCCTACTTACCCACATGCGATGGCGCATCCCGACGGGGCATACGCACATGCCATCACCCACGTGCAAGGCATAGTGACTGCGTGCTCCTGAAACACAGTATGCACCATTCATAGAACAAACAAGGGCTGCTTCTACACAAATGTCTTAACATCTGATTTTTTTTTTAAAAAATCACTGGTGTTCCTACAGAATTGCATTATAGTTTCAAAGGGCAGTGGAGTGGGATAACAATTAGCTTGAGACTGACAAGGAGACTCAGCCCCCTATTATCAACCAAACTTCATGTTCCAAAAGTTAAAAATCTCAACCAGCAATAAAATATCCTTAATGTTTTACTTCTTTCTTAATGTTATACTCTCCTTGTTCTGAATGAATATTTGGGCTCCTTTTCTTTGGAAGGTCCATCCGAATTTCATTGCCAGTATATACTTCACCTTCTTTACTGATTCTCCCTATTTGCAGAGTATGTTCTTGAATGACTTTTTACATGTATAAGTTTGTTTACTTGTGAGTATAAAAGAGCCTCTGTCTCCTACAGGTCCTAAAACCATTCTTGGTTTTGAATGGGGGTGGGAGAGCGATCTTTAGTTGTGCTCAGGGATAAATGGGAATCTGTAAAATGGAAGCATTAAGAACTAGATGTGACAGTTCCTAGTCCCCTTGGAATGGTGTTTGAGTCACCTACATCCTCCTACATGCAGCTAAGCAACAACAAAGCCATGATTCACTTCTGAGTTACTGAACCGTGGGCCCTGGTCCTGGTTTCAACACTTATGAGTTGTACGACCCCATGCAAGCCAGCCATTTGTGCTGCCTTGGTCTCATTCCCCATCTGTGAAGGGAGGTGATGGGATTAGATGATTTATACAGAACAGTCAAGTGCTAGTCTCCCTGTCATGATTCTCTGTGCCACAATTTTGTTGTCACTCACAGTCCTGCAGCCTTTCAGAATCTAAGAATAATTTATGGCCCTCCAGTGAATGAGCTGAGGTGGCCACTCTCAGCATAGGGTACCCCATGTCCCTTTCCTTACAAATAATGGCTATGTTCTCTGCCAAGGGCGACAAGTGGCAACACTATGGCACTCCATAAATCCAAAAGTATTTTGTGCCACATTAAGGCATGAACAGAAACAACAAAACCCCACATACTCCTGAATGCTGAGGAGTGCTGGGAGAGGCAGAGTCTTCCATGGCAGTAGGTGCTATATAAGAAAGCTCTGTTGTCATTTTTATTCTTCCTCAGGGGGCCTGACCATTAGTAGGAACTTACTCTACAAGATGGTTCTGGGGCCCCACTTGATCAGGTCATGTAACAGCTACCTAACACGACATTTACTAAACACATTCAGTAATGCAGAATATGGACACTGTTCAATTTGAGACAGATATAGGTCTCCTTTTTAATATAGTAAAGAGGAAGACTTTCTAAGTAAATATTGGAATCCATATTTAATACACACTTCTCATTATTGTAAATGCCAACACAATGTAGGCATGCAAGCATACCTACACATAGATTTCAGTTTTTTGGTCTTAGTTGAGACCTAAATTTAGGTCTATATGGAGCCGTGCATGCTCAGGCCAGAGTTGCAAGAGGTTTAGATTCCACTGCATTCCCCAGGTCATGCAGTTCAACTTACTGCAGCCTCAGCTTCCCCATCCACCACTGACTCACATCCACAATGCTATGGAGCCTGGTCATAGACAGAGAGGGGAGAGAAAGCTGGGGAAAACGATACATCTTATCATCACTCAGAATAATAATAATAAAGGCAGTTGCATGTGTGAATGTGACCAGTTTTCTGGGCCATGCTCTCTCCTGTTTTAGTATTTGCACCCTCTGCGGTGGCTCTGCATGTCCTTCTCTGGGTGAGTGGTTTTGGCTTGAGAGAGAAATGAACTAACTCCACAGTGGGCTGCTGAGCTGTCCAAACACGGATGGGCTTCTGTGGGGTTTCCATGCCCAGAGAGGTACTCTGAGAGGCAGGGAATGAGGACCGGGCTGGGGAGCTGGCCCAGAGCACATTTAAACTAGGCTGCGGTTCTGGGGCCTCGATGCACTGGGGACACCACCTCACCTTGTTAGTTGTGAAGGAATCCCACACGATCACCTTCCCATCCTGGAGGGAAAAGAATAAACTGTTCGGTTGTTGTCAACAAGTCCACTTTCACTGTAATCACTGCTGCAGCCCACACTGGGGCTGTGGGGAGTGACTACAATGTCATCTATTTGAAATACAAACCGGCCAGAGATAAATCGACATGAGCTCAGATTTATACACCAGGGGCCTACGTTCCTGGAGAGACTGCACCTCCACCCCAACCCAAACCCACACAGTCAGGCTGATTAATCTCCTGCCTTTTACAGGAGAAGGGCTGCTCTGAGTCACTCAAAGTCTGTTCCAGAACCTTCCTGCTCTTTCCAGCTTCCTCCCACATCCCACCCCGCTTGTCCTCTCTCTGCAGCAGAGGTGGATGGAGTGTGTCAGCTCTCCTCGCCTCCCTCCCTCCCTCCCTGATCAGAGTATTACATGAGTGAAAGAAAACCCAACATGTATTATGGATTTAAAAAGTCTAAAAGGCTAGGTAGCAACATGTACATCTCAATAACCACTTTGTAAAAATGAGCATTTGAAAAAAAAGTCTAGGAAGAAATGCTCTAAAATGAGAATAATGGTTGTGACAGGGTGGTGAGAGTAAAAACCATTTGTGTTCCCCTTTCCAGTGTTTCTTTAATGTGGTAAAATACAAAAATGATAAACTTTTTATGAATATGAAAAAAGCAAGTACAATATAACATACTAGATTTGTAGGTAAATAGGAGATTAATAACCCTGTCCTATCAAACCCAGCACTGACATAGATGTTAGAA
>NW_011888800.1:15171281-15174240 GCF_000151845.1 Pteropus vampyrus
TATGGGAAGGTCTACATGGCTCAGAACTAAGACCTACAGCCAATAGCTTTGTGAGTGAGCCATTCTGGAAATGAGTTTCTGCCTTAGTCAAGCTGTTGGATGACTGCTGCCCTGACCAACATCTTGACTGCACCCTCACAAGGGATCCTGAGCCAGAACCACCCAGCTAAGCTGCTCTGGGTTCCTGATTCCCAGATACCACATAAGATAATAAATATCTGTTGTTTTAAGTTGCTAAAATTTGGGATATGTTGTGCAGCAATAGATAACTAATATATAAGATGTAAAATAAACTATGTCAACTATATAAAATTAAATGAAAAATTATACTTCAAAAAATTATACTTCACAATCTTAAATTTGTTTTATTTAGAGCATAAAAGTTGATGATCTTTTTCATTTTAAATTAAGTTTATTGGAGTAACATTGGTTAATACAATTATATAATTTTCAGGTGTACATTATAATTTGACATCTGTATATTCTATTGTGTGTTTACCACCCAAAGTCCAGTTTCCTTCAGCTACCATATATTTGATCCCCTTTACCCACTTCACCCTCCCCCTACTCCGTCTACCTTCCCCCTCCTCCTTCACCCTCTATCCTTTGGTAACCACTAGTCTATAGCCCATGTCCATGAGTCTCTGTTTGTTTGTTCTGTTCATTTGTTGCTTTTAGGTTGCTGAACTTTTAAACTGAAAGAAGCCATGGTGGAATCTCAACCACTTATGCCCTAAATTTTAGAAAAAAAAAAAAATCCCCACTATTTTAAAAATGGTTTTACTCACAAATAAGGCTACCAAATATGCTCAGGAAGAAATAATTTTGAATGGTTTGTCAAATAGAGTTTACAATGTTTCAGGTATTACCAATTCCAAATCTTTCCAAATTCGTGAAGTTCTGCAGTATAAAAGAGAATTCTGAACCATGCTAAACTCACATCTTTTGGAGAATAAGAAGAGTCAGAAAGATCACAAAGGGTTGTTGTTTTTTTTTTAAAGGCAGCTCTTATCTCCCTTAGCTATACAATCGGAAACCTGCTCACAATCACACAACAGGTGCCACGTACCTGAGATGAGCTCACGATCCTCCTTTTATCTTTACACCAGTCCATGCAGAGTACTTTGTTCCCGTGGCCTTTGAGGGTCCTCCTGGTCTTCATGACAAACTGCCCCAGAGCCTCCACCCGCTCCGCCACCTGGTGCACTGGAAGGACAAGGCCACGGTCAATTCTGTCGCCAAGGACCAGGCTCTGAGCCACATGCTGGCACCAGAAAAACTTGGTTTTTCTCTGTGGCCACAGCTTGAGTCTGCTGTTCTTCACTACTGTGCCCTCAGCAGAAGGTAGACAACACTGTCATTCTCTGTGTTTGAGACCCCCCAGTTTTCAAAGCACTTTCATATATGCATGTTGAGGAACTAACAACAAGACTATTTCGTGTTTGTAAAGCACTGTCTAGGATTCTCTGGCTGAAGGGCCACAGCTCTGCGAGGCAGGCAGCACACAGCAGAGTGAGCTCGTTATCCCCATTTAACAGGTGAGGAGACTGAAGCTCACAGAGGTTATTTGGCTTATAAAAGTTTATACAACTAATTGGGAGCAAAGCTAGGGTTTCTGGTTCTTTTTACCTACCATTTTCTAGTCACAAGGAAAAGTGACTTTACAAAAATTGTCTCGCAGGTGCCATAATGTGCAGCCCACACTGCTTGATAGAAGGCACTGTGACTTTTAACTGATCCCCCCCAATGCCTAGCACAGGCCTGGGACATGGTAGGACACCCATTTACACACTGCAGGAAAGAAAGCGCAAACCACCAAATCAGACCCCCGTGTTTTTACTGAGAACTTACATTTTTTTTGATCCACTGAAAATCTTTTATTAAGGGTTCAGTCCTGTTGCTTAGTTCAGGAGGTCTTGGCATTGGCCCGGAGCACAGCCCCTGGGGATGGGTAGGGGCTGTATTTTACAAGGCAGTATTTTAAAAGTCTAAACATATGATCTACAGAATGTCCCTACACCCAGGAAGGAGCTCTAAAAATCAGTCTCTCAGGGGCTGGAGCTATAGCCTTCTTCTTGAGGAAGAGGGTTTTCTGTTTTGTTTTGTTTTTTAGTTTATTATTATTTATGCCTACAGCACCTGGTCTTCCTAGGTGGTCTCCCATCCAAGTACTAACCAGGCCAGACGCTGCTTAGCTTCCAAGATCAGACATCAGGCTTGTTCAGGGTGGCATGGCCATAGACCATAGACCACGAACCCAAAACCTTCTATGTGTAAAACAGACGTGCTAACTGCTACACTATGGGACCACGTCTGAGAAAGAGTTTTTGACGGGCTGATAGAGAGTCTGTCACTGATGAGTTTCTGAGGGAGACAAATTTTCACGAAGTAGTGGAAAGGGCTGAAGAGACAGTCTAGTCCAGGCCCCTCATCGTGTAGGTTAGAAACCTTGCAGGTTGGGGGTCATGTGGTTTCTCCTCCTTGTAGAGTGTTACTCCCTTCCTGGTAGAGGCTGTGCGCATGTCTCCTTCCTCTAATCCTCTCAGCTGGGCCTTTCTTCAGCCCAGAGCTGCTGACGCTTACTGGGGAAGCACCTGCCTCCCTTCCTTCAGGAGTCTGGGCTGAGAGGGGCTGACTCTGTGGTGTAAGCCCTGTGGCAACAGCACCCCTTCCAGGGAAACTCTTCCTTCCTTCTTCCGTCCCCTGCACCCCCTCTTCACCCTCGCTTTTCTCTAAACACGTCAGTGTGCATTTCCTAACAAGAAGGAAGTCTCTTACATAACCACAGCGTCAGTATCACAGTCAGAAAATTAACCCTGAAACAATATCATGTCTAATCTACAGACCTTGAGATATTCTCTATCGTTCCAACAGGATCTTTATAGCAAAAGAAACCCCAAGATCCTGTGTTGCATGCAGTTGTCATGTTTCTCTAGTCTCTATCCAGTTATTTTGTTCC
>NW_011888800.1:15174290-15182529 GCF_000151845.1 Pteropus vampyrus
GTTCCAACAGGATCTTTATAGCAAAAGAAACCCCAAGATCCTGTGTTGCATGCAGTTGTCATGTTTCTCTAGTCTCTATCCAGTTATTTTGTTCCCCATTTTGGGCTTATCTGATGCTTCCTCAAGATTAGATTTGGGTAAGGCAAGTTTGGCAGGAACAGCACAGGCTGATGCTGAGTTCCTGTCAGTGTGACCTGTCAGAAGGCACCTGCTGTCCACTGGTCCCCTCACTGGCAATATCGACTCTGTTCCTTTGGTTAAGGTGGAGTCTGCTGGGTTTCTCCACTGCAGAGTTACTGTTTTGCCTTCTGTAATGAAAAAGTATTTTGTGGGGATGAGCCTACATAAATATGTAGTTACTCTTCAAACTTGAATACCCTGGTTTTAACATCCATTAAAGATTTTTACCTGAGCTGGTTATTAGGATGGGTGGCGAGTGGTGATTTTTCAAATTCCATCATTCCTTCTGCTTTTTTTCAGTTGGTTTTCTAATATAAAGAGAAGCTTTCCCTCCTTCTCAACTTATTCATTCATTCGTTTATACTAGTATGGACACATAGGTTCTTACCTTACTTAAGAGGCTGTAAGTCCTTTACTATTATTATTTATTTTGATGCCGAAATAGTCCCTGGTTTGCTCAGTGGGAGCTGCGCTAAGCAGGTTCCCATGACCTTCTGATGTGTTCCCATGATTCCCTGAGCACTTTCCACTGCAGGCTCACCTTCTTTCCCTGCTCTAGCTCTGGTATCAGCCACTTCTCCAAAAAGTCTTGGTTTCTTTTAGTTGCCCCATTTTTTTTGTGATAAAGAAACAAAAGTATGAATAGGTTAAAAGTCTTTGTGAAATCTCAAACTGCAAAAAATAATTGCTGAATTTTAAAGTGCTACATAAATGTGTGATTATTACATGATCGCTTCTGCTAAAACACTGCATTCTTTGTTGCCACAAACAGCACATTAGTCTTTTACAGATAACATGCTTCATGAAATATATTGAATGAAGTTAAGAAACAGACTGAATTTTCTAAATTCCTATAATCAGCTCAGAGTTGTGAGCACAGTCTATTTAGCATTTTACTTTGAAATGTCACATTGATATTATTGCTGCTTCTCTCAATTCAGCATTAGGACAGCCACAGCTATTTAATGTCCTTCTTAAAAAAAAAAAAAAAAAAAGATGACTCACCCAACCAAAATAGAGAAGACAATGACCTAATCCACGGGGATGTTCTGAGGTTTAACTGAGAAAACAAATTAAAGTGCCTAGCAGGTTATCTGCCAGGCTAGGAATCAAAAATGTAGAGTTGTGGTACTAGGGTCTGGGGCCCAGAAAATTGGACAAAATAACCTAGAGGAGAGAAGGCTTCTGAAAAGAAAGGGCCATGAAAACCAGAGATTGTGTTTAGGGTAGGAGAAAAGGGAAGAA
This sequence comes from Pteropus vampyrus, assembly GCF_000151845.1. Lineage (NCBI taxonomy): Eukaryota > Metazoa > Chordata > Mammalia > Chiroptera > Pteropodidae > Pteropus > Pteropus vampyrus. Next base: position 15,175,716 of record NW_011888800.1, read on the forward strand.
TGAAAAGAGGAGGTTACAAACAGGGAGAGTTTTTTCTTAAATTTAATTATAGAAGTATGTGCCCATTGGAAGTAATCATGAAATAGAAACCTATGATCATTTACAATCCTGCTTAGCCTGACCAGTCCTAACATTTGGTATATAGCCTTCCAGACCTTTTCTCTGTATATATGCACACACGTATATGTGGGTAAGCAGATCATGCTCTACATACAATTTTGGAGACCTGTTTTTTCACCTGACATATTTATGGATGTCTTTTCATGTCAAATGTTAATTATCTGTCGTTTTAAATGACTACGTAACATTCCAGTGTATGGATGTGCCATAATCCAAAATCTTACTGGTAGACACTTTGTTCCAGGGCTGCTATAAAGCCCTTGTACTGTGTTAGTCCCTAGATGAATTCCAATTCATGGCATTGCTGAGTCAGAGAGAAAGCACATTTTTAAAAGCTTTCCATGCGTGATGCCGTTATCCACCTTTTATTGTGAAGAGTTTGTCTAGACGGGGCCTTGGAAATCATCTAGAATTCTGGTTTCAGCAAGATTAACTTTTCATCAAGATGTGGCTTCTTCTCGACTTTCAGAGAATAGTTTTGCTATTTATTTTATAATCCATGCACACATGAACTTAAAGTAAAATGCCTAGTGTGCAGGTCAATACACAAGAATTCAAGGCATATAAATTCATAGAGTAAAAGTATGCAACAGGGGTCCTTCTCGTTGTTCCATGTGGCCATGAAAAAAATGACCTGAGCATGGACAAGCTCTAAAATCTCCCCGAAAATAGACATTGTGAAATTGATTGTAAACACCAGAAACAAGATCAAAGAGAAGTAAGATGTCTTAAATAGGAAAATAGAGTATTTTAAAAATAATCTTGAATCATTTTCTAAATTTTGTACCAATATACCATCTTTTTATGGTCACTATTTGGTAGATCAAAGGAATAAGGAAGAAAAATTATCTAAAGTTAATTTTAAAAAACTCATTCTGATTCTACCCCAAGGTAAAATAGGGTGGGATGCATACAAACCCTCCAACACCTGGATGGAAGAAAAACATCTCTAGTCACATTATCTTACTTGTGTTTGTAAGAGATTTTTGAATTGCCTTAAAACCATGTATTAGCCACATAAATAAAATCCTACCCTGAATTCCCCAATGAAAAGTTGGAAGGGTTAAGCTATGGCACAGCATTTAAAATGGAACACTATGTGGAATATCATATAATAATTTTTAAATACTGACATTAAAAAGAACTGTAAACGACACGGAGAGCTCTTTAATCCATTGTTAAATTAAAACTAGGCTCCAACTCTATACCTAGTACAATCCCAAGTGTGTGTACAAATATATACACAAACATAAAAATATAAGCTATGAAATACAGCAAACTATTAAAAGTGGCTACCTCTGGGTGGTGCGGTTATGGATGACTTATTTTATTCCACATTTCTAAATTTGCTACAGAGGCCATTAGTTTATTATGACGATAGTCTGGAAACACTTGCATTGGCGAGCTCTTGTGCATGATGAATACAGAGCTAAAGTACAGAGAGGAAATGAAAGGCAGGTTTGCTTCCTGCTCCCCCTGGTGGCTGCAGGCAGCACGTGGAAGAGCAGCCAGGAAGAGGACTACCCTAAGGGAAACTCACTCCTCTCTAAGCCTCAGTACTGGCAGGGCTTTTCTTTAGAACATGAAAAAAGTAAATCAACATATTTACTTTAGACTAATCCAGAAATTTGGTTTTCCTAGATTTCTCTCTACACCATAAAATCAGAATCGTTTAAGGCTGCTGGATAAAATCTGCGCGTGTCCCCCCACTCCCATAAAAAGAGCCACTTTAAAATGGAGCTGGAGCTGTCACACCAGAGGAATTGCCTTGCACATTTTATGCCTTGAATCTTTAGAATGTTAAAACAGGGCAAAATAACCTTTGCACTGGGGCTAAAGTAACATTGTGCCCTCAAAGAAATGTCTGCAAAGATAATAAAGCAGTTATAATGACTCCTGAACTGATGACTATCAGACTAAAAATTAAAAACACTGTTTAGAACTAACATGACTATGTTACATTGTCTGCACCAATGGACATGTCTTCCTTCTATCAATGTAACTGTTCTCCTGTCCTTTCTCATAAACACCCTTTGCCTTTGTCTCTGTAAAGAAAGGGGGTGGGGGTGTTGAGAGAAGAAAATTTTTTGTGTCTGAAGACTGAGTATGAAGCAGGTAACCCCTCTAGTTTTAAGGGCTGAGTGATAGGTCCTCCGAAGACGTCTACATCCTAATCCCAAGAACCTGTGAATATGTGACCTTATGTGACAAAAGGGACCTTGCAGATGTGATTAAGGATTTTAAGATGGAAAGATTATTTTCAATTATATAGATGGGCCCAATGCAGTCACAAGGGTCCTTATAAGAGTGGGGATGGGGCCAAAGAAGGGTATGTGATGGCAGAAACCACGTTGGAGTGATGTGAGACCACAAGCTAAAGAATGCAAATGGCCTCTAGAAGCTGAAAAGGCAAGGAATGGATTCTCCCTCAGAGCCTCCAGAAGGAATGCAGCCCCGCTGGCCCAATTTAGACTTCTGACTTCCAGAACTGTAACGATAAATTTATGTTGCTTTAAGCCACTTGTGTTTGTGCAAATGTGTACCACAGCAATAGGAAACTAATACAGGATGTAACCTCATGATTCGAAAATGCCTTAGACTCAAGCAAAGAAGCACTTACAAATTGTAGAAGGCAAGCAGAAGAGAAAAGGAGAAACATTCAGGGCACGGAGTTCTGGAGAAATAACAGGAAAGGCAGGGTGGAGGCATGAGGTGTTGTGCTGTGGAATGTGATGTAGGTTGGCTTTCCCTCAGGCCACCTACATAAGCCACTTCCAATATGTAATGTTGGCTGAGGGTCTGCACTTGGGGATGAGGGCCCCACAGAAGGGATGCTGTCTCAAGGGTTAAAGGGATGGGAGGTGAAGAAATGAGGAAGAGTTCACTTTTCCTCCAAGTTTTTGTTCTACAATTTTATTTTATTTTTTTTTTTTTAAGCCAAGTATTCAGGCAAGTCAGCGCTAACAGAAGGCTGACCAACTGTCCTATTTTGCCCAGGACTAAAGGGCCGGGAGGCAGAACTTTCCATTTTACAACCAAGAGTTCCAGGCAAACCAGGATGACTTGGTCACTTTAAGCTTATGGCCTAAAGAGGTTTCCCCAACTAGGGTAAGGGTCACAGGGCCATCTCTATACCACCACCAAAATGCAAAAACATACAGGAAGAGGCTGAGAGACTGGGAGAGAGAAGAGCCCAGTGACACCAGATCATGGAGATCTCTATGGGGAGAGACAGTGGTCAGAGCAGCAGCAGCAGTTCTGAGTACTACCATATCCCAGGGGAGTGTGATGGGGTGAGAGGTCAGTGTGTTAGGAGGGTGTGAACACTGAAGACACCAGGGATGGGGCAGGGTTTAGGGTCAAAAGAAAAGCTCAAGCCATGTGCCAAAGTCCTTAAGAAATGAGGGAGCCTGGCTGGGAGGAGACATCAGCTTGGGGGAGGAGAAGAGGCAGGGTAGTCAAATGACAGGAGCCTCGGAGGAGCCAGAGTTTCCGATCTTTTCAACTCTAACATCTGACTTATAGGCAGGTGAAGATAGGAGAAACAGAGGCTGGTACCCACATTCCTTCTTCTTCCTGCTCTGGATACAAGGGTGATGTTTGGAGCTGTGGCAGTGATAATCATGGGGCAAATGCCAATGCTCTCAGGGTGGTGAAGAAAGACAGGAGTGCGGGTCTCTGATGTCATGTTGGGCAGCTGAATCAAAGCTGGTGATTGCCTACCCTTATTCTTGTTATGTAAGAAAAAGAAATTTGCTTAACTACTTCATTAGGGGTTTATGGTTATTTGTAGCTGGACATGTTTCTAAATAACATAGGGGCTTAGTGTGCCTCCTATTTAAAGGAAAAATATAAGCTATGAAATACAGCAAACTATTAAAAGTGGCTACCTCTGGGTGGTGCGGTTATGGATGACTTATTTTATTCCACATTTCTAAATTTGCTACAGAGGCCATTAGTTTATTATGACGATAGTCTGGAAACATTTGCATTGGCGAGCTCTTGTGCATGATGAATACAGAGCTAAAGTACAGAGAGAGGAAATGAAAGGCAGGTTTGCTTCCTGCTCCCCCTGGTGGCTGCAGGCAGCACGTGGAAGAGCAGCCAGGAAGAGGATTATCCTAAGGGAAACTCACTCCTCTCTAAGCCTCAGTACTGGCAGGGCTTTTCTTTAGAACATGAAAAAAGTAAATCAACATATTTACTTTAGACTAATCCAGAAATTTGGTTTTCCTAGATTTCTCTCTACACCATAAAATCAGAATCGTTTAAGGCTGCTGGATAAAATCTGCGCGTGTCCCCCCACTCCCATAAAAAGAGCCACTTTAAAATGGAGCTGGAGCTGTCACACCAGAGGAATTGCCTTGCACATTTTATGCCTTGAATCTTTAGAATGTTAAAACAGGGCAAAATAACCTTTGCACTGGGGCTAAAGTAACATTGTGCCCTCAAAGAAATGTCTGCAAAGATAATAAAGCAGTTATAATGACTCCTGAACTGATGACTATCAGACTAAAAATTAAAAACACTGTTTAGAACTAACATGACTATGTTACATTGTCTGCACCAATGGACATGTCTTCCTTCTATCAATGTAACTGTTCTCCTGTCCTTTCTCATAAACACCCTTTGCCTTTGTCTCTGTAAAGAAAGGGGGTGGGGGTGTTGAGAGAAGAAAATTTTTTGTGTCTGAAGACTGAGTATGAAGCAGGTAACCCCTCTAGTTTTAAGGGCTGAGTGATAGGTCCTCCGAAGACGTCTACATCCTAATCCCAAGAACCTGTGAATATGTGACCTTATGTGACAAAAGGGACCTTGCAGATGTGATTAAGGATTTTAAGATGGAAAGATTATTTTCAATTATATAGATGGGCCCAATGCAGTCACAAGGGTCCTTATAAGAGTGGGGATGGGGCCAAAGAAGGGTATGTGATGGCAGAAACCACGTTGGAGTGATGTGAGACCACAAGCTAAAGAATGCAAATGGCCTCTAGAAGCTGAAAAGGCAAGGAATGGATTCTCCCTCAGAGCCTCCAGAAGGAATGCAGCCCCGCTGGCCCAATTTAGACTTCTGACTTCCAGAACTGTAACGATAAATTTATGTTGCTTTAAGCCACTTGTGTTTGTGCAAATGTGTACCACAGCAATAGGAAACTAATACAGGATGTAACCTCATGATTCGAAAATGCCTTAGACTCAAGCAAAGAAGCACTTACAAATTGTAGAAGGCAAGCAGAAGAGAAAAGGAGAAACATTCAGGGCACGGAGTTCTGGAGAAATAACAGGAAAGGCAGGGTGGAGGCATGAGGTGTTGTGCTGTGGAATGTGATGTAGGTTGGCTTTCCCTCAGGCCACCTACATAAGCCACTTCCAATATGTAATGTTGGCTGAGGGTCTGCACTTGGGGATGAGGGCCCCACAGAAGGGATGCTGTCTCAAGGGTTAAAGGGATGGGAGGTGAAGAAATGAGGAAGAGTTCACTTTTCCTCCAAGTTTTTGTTCTACAATTTTATTTTATTTTTTTTTTTTTAAGCCAAGTATTCAGGCAAGTCAGCGCTAACAGAAGGCTGACCAACTGTCCTATTTTGCCCAGGACTAAAGGGCCGGGAGGCAGAACTTTCCATTTTACAACCAAGAGTTCCAGGCAAACCAGGATGACTTGGTCACTTTAAGCTTATGGCCTAAAGAGGTTTCCCCAACTAGGGTAAGGGTCACAGGGCCATCTCTATACCACCACCAAAATGCAAAAACATACAGGAAGAGGCTGAGAGACTGGGAGAGAGAAGAGCCCAGTGACACCAGATCATGGAGATCTCTATGGGGAGAGACAGTGGTCAGAGCAGCAGCAGCAGTTCTGAGTACTACCATATCCCAGGGGAGTGTGATGGGGTGAGAGGTCAGTGTGTTAGGAGGGTGTGAACACTGAAGACACCAGGGATGGGGCAGGGTTTAGGGTCAAAAGAAAAGCTCAAGCCATGTGCCAAAGTCCTTAAGAAATGAGGGAGCCTGGCTGGGAGGAGACATCAGCTTGGGGGAGGAGAAGAGGCAGGGTAGTCAAATGACAGGAGCCTCGGAGGAGCCAGAGTTTCCGATCTTTTCAACTCTAACATCTGACTTATAGGCAGGTGAAGATAGGAGAAACAGAGGCTGGTACCCACATTCCTTCTTCTTCCTGCTCTGGATACAAGGGTGATGTTTGGAGCTGTGGCAGTGATAATCATGGGGCAAATGCCAATGCTCTCAGGGTGGTGAAGAAAGACAGGAGTGCGGGTCTCTGATGTCATGTTGGGCAGCTGAATCAAAGCTGGTGATTGCCTACCCTTATTCTTGTTATGTAAGAAAAAGAAATTTGCTTCACTACTTCATTAGGGGTTTATGGTTATTTGTAGCTGGACATGTTTCTAAATAACATAGGGGCTTAGTGTGCCTCCTATTTAAAGGAGGTCCCTACGAAAGCACAGCGCACTTTACGTTCAGGTCACCTGCTTCTACAAGTGATTGTCAAAGAGAGGAATCAGGTGCTAAAGGACCTACTATGAGCCTGTTTTTCTTTTCCAAATAGAATTTAAAGGGAGTGATATCAAATAGGAATGGCAGGTGCACAATGTAAAGGTGTGCCTGAGAGCTCCAAGGGGAGGTCTTGCTGAGCAAAGGGGAGTTGCCACCCTCAGAGCTGAAAAGTAAGCAGATAAGG
>NW_011888800.1:15183659-15230635 GCF_000151845.1 Pteropus vampyrus
GCTGGAGGTCACGTCGTGAGGGCCAAGCTGGGAGTTCAACTCAGGACTGCCCGGCTCCCGAGGGTCTGGTGAACTCCTAGTGACACGGTCCTTCCTCCCCCTCCCCCGCGCACATCTCCCCTCATTAGGACTTAGTACGCTGCCTTGCGGCTTCTACCTGCAGGGAGGAGAGGGCAACGAGGCCCAGCCCGTGCCACTGATCCCGGGTAGCTGTGGTGCTCCCCCAACAGCGAACCGAAAACTTTTCTCGTTTGTTGACTTAAATATACAAAATAAAACGAGTTCTGGCTTTCGGGAAGCTCTGGGGTCTTTGTGGCCCTAGCGGGCCCGCTCCTGGTTTTGCTTTTCCTTTCTTCACTTGGAAATTAAGTCCCTGAGGGGAAGGAGAGAGATGGCTCACGGGGTCCAGACCCGGGTTTCTGAGACCTTGCCCAGTGATCTCAGACATGTCATTTCTGAGGCAGCTTCCTCTGCCTTAGATGGAAGGGTTGCTACAGTTCTCTCAGGAAATGCAGTGAATTTCTGGCAGGCTCAAATATCCCGTCTTTCCAGTCTCCTGCAGCAACAGGCAGTGTTCCAAGTGCTTTACATTAACCACGCACAACAGTCACCCTGAATGAGTATTACTATCCCCATTTTACAAATGAGGAAACTGAGGCACAGAAAGGTTAAATGGTTCACACTCCGGGGAAAGAGGCAAAGGCACGATTTGGACCCAGGCAGCCTGGCTCCATTCAGCTACATGCTTTGGGACTTCAGGCTTCTCCCTTTCTCATCTCCATGACCTTCAATGTATGTCTGTGTACAGAATGGGAAGGCAGATCAAAGTGACAAATTTTAAAGTGAACATCGCCAAGCAGAATCTTAGGTGCCATCCCCATCCTCTTTGTATTCCCCCTCCCTTCCTGAGGAATCCAGCTTTGACTTGCTATTCTGGGCCCTAAGAAAAGTTGGAGTAATCTATATTAATCTATACACAGTTGTCTTGGGGGTTAGATTCTGAGTATTTCAGTTTCTTTATTTGGAAAATCTATTTAATGGGGCTGTTTTGAGAATTAAATCAGATAATATGAATGAACCTCTTAGCAGACTTCTCCATCATAACAGGTGCTCAATAACTGCCAGTGCCCTTCTCCATTCTCATCAGTATAGGTTTATTCATCATTTATCCTCAGTATTTAGCATAATAACTGGTATGTGGTAGGTGCTTGGTTAATGTTAGTTCATTACATGTATATCTAAAACAATATATATACACATGAAATATGAAATTAAAAAATAAACAAAATGTTTTAGATACATTCATCTATTTATAAAAGCAAAAATATTAGATCTGCTTCCGAGTTTATCTGGCAAAAAGTTAAGAGCGCAGGCTCTAGCTAGATCAAACTGCCTGGGGGCAAATTGTGGCTGTGCCTTGTGTCCTTGGGTGATCTACTTAATTTCTCTGTGTCTCAGGCTCCTCATTTGTAGATGGAGATGACACCTTGCTCATAGTGTCCTCAACAGGAGTGACTACTTAGAGCACTGAGAGTGATGCATGGCACACAGTATGTGCTTGTTATTATTATTGAGGCTGCCAGATACACTTGAGCAATTCACATGAAGTAATTTAAATGAGACACTAGGTCAGGGACACTTCTCACAAGGGTCATCTCAGAAGGCCTGGGCAAAGCAGCATGTTCTTAATACCTTCTCAGGCTGACACCTCCTGGACCATCACAGGATGTGTGAGTTTGCCATTCTGTGAAGACCTGGGCTGAATGGTGCTTCACTATGATGTGTGTGCCCTGCTCTGGACGTTCATTTGACAGTGTTTAAAACCTCCTCTGGAGGTTCTCTGTGTAAAATAAACCCCAACACCCTCCAATCTGGAGAGTCTACTATCTAGAGATGAGGCCATGTAACTTTTTGTGGTTGGAAAAGTTTGCAAAGTGCCTTCCTCTACTTTGGTATTCACTAGCTTTTTTTTTTTTTTTTTTAGTGAGAAAGCTGGAGATCAGAAAAGTTGAGGTCTGCTACATTTTATCAGTAGTGGATATACCAGGTTGCCCCTCTTTATGAAAAGGATCGGGGCTGTCTATACAATCCTGAATGACCAGATAAAAGTAGCTGTCAGTCATTTGGATTTCTCCTCAGCCAAAGGAGGCTGTCTGAATATTTGGGAACTCCCAAGTGCTGCAGTAGAGATAGCTGGTGACTGTCTCCAAAAGAATATTTCCAGGCAGGGCATCTAACCTGGGGAGATCTATGATACTGCAGACTACAAGACATCTGAGAATCTGGGCTGCTTCTGCCCACAGAGGAAGTTGTTTAAAAAGCAGAAGAACTAGATTAGTAAATAGCACTGCTCCAGATGGGTAGAACAGCCACCAGGAAGCAGGCTTATTTTTAAGAACTGAATGTCCTTTGTTTGACAACTTAGAAAGCCAAGTTCAGAATACAATGTGCTGTAGGTAGAAGCCCATTACACTGAGCTTAAACTCTGTGAAATCAGGGTTAATATGCTATACCAAAAGCTTGGGCTGTTTACTTGCCATTTGCTGTATGGGAATTATTATTTTTTAAATCACTGTCAAAGGTTACAATGGGACCAGGAGAATGAATACTGCTTTTTCCTCTTCAGTTAAATAAAATGTAAACACCACATTTACTCTCTTTGATCTAGTGTTTTTAAAAACGTATTAATTGGGGATTTCTTATTAGGCTTTTGGAGAAGAGTGCTTTACCACTTTTGACCAGGTGGGGGCTCATCTGAGAAGTACCCTTGAGCACAGCTTTGCAAATCCTCTGCAGCAGTACTAATTTCTAGGGCTTCAGTCGTGTTATGGACATTTTTGCTGCAAGATCTGAATATACGTTTACATCTGAACATGATTCAAGATTTGAATATAAGATCTGTGCATAGTCACCTCTAGTCAGGATTTATTTTGTGTACTTTGAAAAATGCTAGGATTTGTGTTCAGTCCTTAGCCTTCACTAAAGGCTTAGGTCTAAGGAACACTTTTCCTTGAGCTTAATTTTGCTCACTACTGAGGCCCTGTATGGTTCAATCTTCAACAGAGCTGTTCCTGGGGGCAGATGGCTCAGGGCTTTTGGAAAGGTGCTCACAGGCTGTTTATTTTCCAGTGTTCCTTTTAGCTTGGTTGCTTGCCAAGAGGCCAATAGAAGACAGTAGGAAAAAGCATTAACTCTAAAAAAAAAAAAAAAAAAAGCTAAAACAATCACTGAGCATTTCATGTGCTGGATACTGTTTTAAGCGCTGTCAAATGAACTCATTTGATTCTCACAAAATCCTACGAGATAGATGTTATTATTCCTATTTTACAAATGGGAAAACAGACTTCTTGGGAGAAGTGAGTTGTATTGGCACACAACCACCAAGGAACAGAGCTAGTATTTGAACCCAGGGAGTCAGAGTCCACACCCTAACATCCCATGCTATACTGCTATACCTTGCCCAGCTCTGCTAAAAGTGTTTGTATGTGTAAACTGTTTCTACAACAACCCATCTGTCACAGGACCCTCACATTAGACATCATTTTAAGATAGGTAACTACTTCAATTTTTAAAAAGTGGCACTTACAATTTCTGCACACATTGAACAGTAGCTGAGCTGTTGAGATTTCTTGAAAACTGGTCTCAGAGCCCTTTGTTTGAAACATTTGTCACAGGAGCCAAAAACATTAACTAGAAAGGTTTGATCACACATCTTTTACTCAAGGTGAAGCTAAAAAAGAGAGATAAAAAAGGGATGTAAGTGTGTGAGAAAACCTAACAGAAAAAGCCTTTTTAAAGTTCATCTTCCCTTTATCATGGTAGTTGCTCAGAACTCTTTATGTGGGATAAAGTATATGCAGTTAATCTGTAACCTTTGATTTATTACAACATGCTGGGTCAACATCAACTCATTTATTCATCAGTGAGAAAGTGTCAGACAATAAGCTTTCTGAACTTACATTTAACTGGTTGTTTTGGCAGTTTGCAGACACAGACACAATAGGCACAATATTAATCCTATGGGGCTTCAAAATGGAAAGCATAGTTGTAATGAATAGTATAATTTCAAACTTAAAAAACTCCTCCCTTTAGGGTAAACTTTTGGAGTAAAGAATCAGTGGTGAAGCCTGACCCCAACCAATGCCATGAGGCTGAGTCAATGTGGTGTTGTGTCCCTGCCAGCAATGCAGCTTCCCACTTACTTATTAAGCATTGGACAGCCACAGACCCAGGGTCCCTGCCTGTTCACCTAGAAGCGACAGGCCCAGGCCACTGAAGGGAGGGTAACCTTGAGGAAGCAAAACCATCTAGTGGCTATAGGTGCTGCCTCCAGCTGGCCAGATCCTGGCCCCACTACTTAGGCAGATTACTCAATCTCTCTGAATCTTTGTTTGCTAATCTATCAAATGAGGATCTTAAAATCTACCTTATAGGTTTGTCAGCGGAAGTCTAAGACATAGCGCATGAAGCACTTAGCTCAAGGCTGGAACACAATGAATGCTCCAGAGATGTTATGCTGCCCTGTGAGTGGCTGTAATAGCAGCAGTAGCAGCAGCAGGAAGGGGGGCACGGGTGAGGCTGGAGATATGGAAAGAGCAGAGAGGAGCCTATGGCCACAGTGCAGGCAAGAAAGGATGAAGGTCTGAGCTAAAGCAATGCTTTGGAATGGATGTGGACCACACTTACAAAGGAGAAGGAACTGGACTTTGCGACGTGTCGAGATGAAAGTGAGATTTTAAGATGTCTCCTAGGTTTCTGTTTGGGAGGCTGAGGGGTCATGGTGCCACAGCTGGAGATGGAGGACAAGGAGGTCAGGGTGGGAGGGAGCAGCTGCCCTGCTGGGCCACGTCAAAGTTCAAAGAAATGACCCCCTTGAACATTTCAACAGCCAAGTTTGCAAAGTATGTATTTGGAGGGCAGGTAGCAGTGGGGACACCTCTGAGGGGAATGTCTACCTTGCAGAGGTCACCCTGAAGCTGGAGGAAGAGGAGTTCATTAATTAAGCTGAACTCCTACAGCGAAGAGGCAGCTGGCATAGTTCTTAAGATCTCCAAGTAACAAAAGCAAAGAGGACTGTCCCTTAAGGGTGAGAGATCAGAAGGGAACAGCTACTGACCACCAGAGTACTCAACCCTGACTACTCATAGCCACCCTGAGCGGGAGGCAGGACATCTGCGTTTCTTTTGCGGAAGTATGGAGGGATTAAACAAGTTCGAGATCAGTGTGGAGCCTGAATCTGTATGTAGTGGGACTCCACAATCCTTACTGTGGAGCTGGCACCACCAAGCTGCTCTGCTTTGTCGCATGTGAGTTAAAGAGCACGAAAAAAATCCGCCCACCAGAGCCCAGCCTGTGGTAGAGGTCCAGTAATGTTGCCCCCCACTGCCCAAGCCTGCCAAGGCAGCCAGCCACAAGGTCGTGCTGAGGATTCCAAGTAATAGCATTACGAAGGTGAGCCACGGCTTTTTCAGCAAGGTAGCAACGTCATTCAAGTGGATTATTCCAGCATTTGTGCTTCCAGAAGTAGGTCAGAGACAGAATGTACAGCAGGAAAATCAATTAGGTTAGGAGATGGTTATTATGTTCTGGGGAAGAGGGAATGAGCTCTAGACAGAGTAGCAGCGGCAGGAATGGAAGGTGAGAAGAACCGAGGGACCAGGATGGGGAAGGAATTGAAGGATGGGAACTCACGAAAAAGAGGAGTTGAAAAAAATTGCCAATATTCCAAATCTGGATAGAGACAATGTTTTCCTTCCTAAACTGAATTTAAAAATTCTTTCAAATTGTAAAAGCTATACATGTTTTCATTATAAATAACTGGAAACAGAAGAACATGAAAAAGGAAAATTAGTCACCTACTTGCTCTATACTAACAAATAGTTGACCTCTGTTAATACTTTATGTTTGCTTCTGGTATCTTCATAAGCATATACGTGTATACTTATTTAAAAAGAGGAAATATATGTTATATACAAGTTCAAAATTTGAACTTTAGTTTTTTGTTTAATAGTGTTTTCATCTTCACATGTCATTGCATATTCTTGGAAAACACCATTTTTTAATGCAGACCACAAGTTTTGAGTCATATCAACCTTCAATCATATCACATAGCTAGCATTTTAGATCAGGTTGGTTAAACATGGGCAAGCTATTAACCAACTTTGAAAGATTATTGTATTTTAAAACCATAAATATTACACATGGTCATTGTAAAAAGTCTGGAAAAATGAAAAAGTTGTAAGGAAGAAAAGAATCATCTATAATCCACTGCCTACAGAGACTCCTTTTCATATTTTGATGTACACAAGAATAGATTTTTAGTACTATTGGGGTCATGCTGTTTGTGTATACTGTTTATATTTTTATATCCTGATGTTTTTCATTTAGTATTAATATCATGAGCCAAATTTAATTTGAGAACATTTTATTGTACTTGTTGTCAATAATCCTTTTTATGACAAGGGAACTTTTTCATAGCTAGAGCAAATACTTCAATGAGCATTTTGATAAGAAAAAGATAAAAATGTCTCATTTTAACATGTTTTGACATAAAGTTGCTCTGCAGAAGGAGTTCACAGAACTTCTCAAAACTTCCCCTAACCCTATGCCAAGCACAAAATTTCTTTAAAATGTTTCACCTAAATACATGGTTTAAAAATTACCAAAAAACCCCACCACTTTATATTTCCTTTTAAAAGAGTCAACGTCAAAGATAGAAAGCCCAGAGCGAAAGTTCCTTTACCTATCCAACATCTACTCCCCTTCTTTAGTTTGGTGCGTATTTTTCCAGACTTTTCTGGCACCACATATAAAGCTTTGACAGTTATATAAGTGGGCTGTTAGCTACTTGCTTTTTTCACCTAACTTATGCTGTAAGTACTTAGAGATTTTGTTTTGTTTTGTTTTTTGTTTTTTTTTTTTGGTAATAACTTTAGTGTTATTCTATACTCCGGAGTATGATAATTTATTAAACCAATCTCCTGTTGTTGGATATACAGGGTATCTCCAGTTTTTACTTTTAAAATAATGCTTCATTGACCCAATTAAAATGGGCAAAAGAACCCTCATACTTGCTGGTGGGAATTTAAAATGGTGCAAGCGCAGGTGAAACCAGTTTGGCCGTTCTCAGCAAGCTAGAGTCGTTGCCATATAACCCAGCAAATTCACTCCTAGGAATGTACCCAAGATAAAACTGACACACGGGTTTCTGTACCAGCATTTAAGCCAAAAAGTGGAAACAATTCAAATGTCCATCAACTAATCAATGGATAAACAAAATGTGGTCTATCCATAAAGTAGTATGTGATTTGGCAATAAAAAAGAATGAAGCTCTGATGCGTGCTACAACATGGATGAACCCTGAAAACATGACGTTAAGTGAAAGAAGCCAAACACAAAAAGCCACAAATTATGTTTCTATTAATGAAATGTCAGGGATAGGCAAATCCACAGAGACAGAAAGGTTAGAGGTTGCTAGGGGCTGGGAGTAGGTAGCAGGTGGGAGCTTAATGGGTGTGGGGTTTCTTTTTTAAGGTGATAGAAATGCTCCGGAATTAGATAATGTACATCTAAAAACCACTGAAATGTGAGCTTTAAAATGGTGAGTTTTATGTTCTATGCATTACATCTCAATAAAAATTATTTTTTAAATGGTAAAAGACTTGAACAGACACTTCACAAATGCAGATACTCATATGGTCAATAAACATATAAAAAGATGTTCAACATCACTAGTTATTAAAAGCGAATTAAAATCACACTGTGACATTACTACTTACCCACCAATATACCTAAAATGAAAAAGACTGACAATCTGAAGTGTGGGCAAGGATGTGGCGAACTGGACCTCATTCCTTGCTGGCGGGAGTATAAGTTGGTACCAAAAAAGAAAAGAATGTCATAGCAGCTTTATTCATAATTGCTCCAAACTGGAAAACCCCAAATGTTCAATAGTAGACTAGAAAAATAAATTGACATGTTCAAGCAATAAAAAAGAATAAACTACTGTTAATAAAACACATGACAGTGTGGCATTATCTCCTAAACTTACTATGACTATGAAATGGTTAGTGTCAAAAACCTCTACCATAAGCTGTACTCTGAGGCTTATGTTGACATGTAAAGTGTGACCTGGATCAATTTTTAAAACTGATTAAGTGATTTTAAAGACGTTTAACTTTTCTGCTGCCAATACTAAATATATTTAAAAAACAAAACATCTACATATTTCAAAACAAATGCATGTGAATTATAGAAAAATTAGAACAGATTGAAGACCACCCCCACCCTTCACCTGGGTTTCCACCACTAAGACCACTGTTAACACCTCGCCGTGTACACATCTGAACGCTTCTCTGAGCATTTAAGCAAGTCTGGGTATTCTAATTAAATGTTAACACATACATACCTTCCACAGTCAACACTTGGAACTGATCAGCAGAAACGTGAGAAGTTAGAGCTGCAGCTGGAAGGTGTGAAAGGGACTGCATCCGTCTAATCTCCTTATCTGGGCATTACAGCTCAGCTGCTTCATTCCTGCCCCCCTTCTGCTCACTGCTAAGGCACTCACTGCTGTTTGCATCACTTGCCCCTTGAACCATCTGCCCATCTATACCCCCAGGTGCCCTCAGGACCCCTGTTGACCAGTTTCTCCAGCTCAGTTCTCTGCCCTCAGTGGGAAGCAGAGTTCACAGGTTTGACCCTGTGAATCCATGCCCTGCTCCACTGAGCAACAGCTAACATTCATCTGTGACTAGACATTATCAGCATCTCCCACCTTCTTAGTCCTCATCCCACCAGAACCTCACTGAATTTGGCCACGTCTCCCACCTTCAGCTTTGTAGAACTGAACAAGATGGTAGGGTGAAGGTAGCCACACTACCCCTACTCCATGCGCAAACTTCTCAGCTTCTGCAGGTCCCCTTGTCTTAACCCCCAAAAAGACCTACTCCTTTCCAAGGCTGACCAACACCCCTTTCTCCACCCTGAAATCCTGCCACCTCCAATAGGATTTTGGTCCTGCGGTTCTCTCCCACCTTGCCAGCATCAAGATGAATGCAGAGATGAGTAATATGTGGACCTGCTCTCCAGGATCTCATGGGCTAGCAGAGGAAACGGGCAACATTACTGGCTTACAGCTCAGAGTAGCTGCTGTAAAACAGGCATGAACTCAGAGTAATGGGAGCTGAAAAGTAAGGGTAATGGGCTCCTAGTGGCATAGAAAAGGTCTGGAAGACATGGAGAAGGTGATGGTGAGGATCAAAAACCCAGCCAAGTGTCTGCCATGTAGCCCCTCATTCTGGCACAGTCCGGGAGCCCCATAGAGACACGACCTGAGCCAGGACTTACGGAATATTTACTTCCTCTCTAAAAAGTCTTACATATGTTTTATGAGATATTCTGACTCTATAAAGATTCCAGCATCTTTAAGTATGACCCTTAAAGAAAGGCATAAAACTTATACACTTAAGAAAAATATAATCTCCTAGCAATTGAAAGAACATAACCCAATTCGTATGAGAATTTATTTTATTGATCAAAATATTACAAAGTTCTACTTTTCACTTATTAATATATAATGTATGTAAATGAACTAAATTAAATCATTTATAATATGAAAAGATATATTACTAGGGTGATGTTGCTTAATAATCATGTATTATTTCTACTTCTAAGATATGTCTGTGCTACAGAATCACACCTATTGCCTGTGACTGTCAGAAACAGAAGGGCCAGTTGGGATTCTTGGGGTGCTACAGAAAAATGCTGGGGCCACGGGCTAGGAGGGCTCATCAAATGACAATTTACGCTCTGAATGGAAGGAATGAGAAGGTGTGAGGGGTACTAGGAACATTCGGTTCTCATAAAACTCAGGAAACACAGACATCTCAAAAGGAAGAAACTGATATAATTCTTCAGTTATTTTCATGAGAAAAGTTTAAAACATATTTGAATGCTGATAAGATAGAGAAAATCATATAGGTTGCCTTTTTAAGCCTAGTTTTTAAAAAAGTTACGGTATGTTATATGTTGGCAGATAAAATTTAAAGAAATGTTCCTTTGGAGAAGATGGTAAATGTTGTGGCACTTAAGCTTTAACAATAGATTAGTTTTAAATAGATATATACATAAAAATACTTCACATGATTCTTTTCAAATTGGATAGTCTCTTGAAAATCAGAGGAGTGTGAGATAATAAATATTTTTTTATGTAGGAGCATTTTTAGTAAGAGTCCATGAAACTCACCCCCACACATCAACAGGCATGGGGTGAGAGGACTTTTAGTAGGCCATCATGGCCAAGTGGAACTATTTCCTGGAAGACTCAGCCTCGGACTCCATTGTGGCTTCATAAATGTAGCTGGGCTTCACATGAACCTTAGGAAACTTGGGAAACACTGTGTCACCGGATCTCATGCTCTCTGGGTGGAGCCTTGTCACAAGATTTAGACCAAGAGAACACAGAAGAAAATATAAGCCTTTCAGGAGTTCTAGTAAAAGCCAGTTGAGATTCCAAAGCCGGACATGGCCACAGCTGGTACGTGTTAATTTTTACAAAATGATAATGGCAACACCATCACCATGAGTGACAGAGGATGTCATTTGGGAGAATTCTTATTTTCTTCCTTAAATAATATCCCAGAGCATTTCCAATTACAATAAATAAACCACATCCCTCTTATTTGACCTTCATTTAGTTATTGAGGGAAAAATGCATTTACTCCCTCTTCTGCTATAATCTATTGAGAAAGCCTAGCTTGAAACTGCTGGGAATCTGGATCATTTCCAGAGCATGGGGAGAGGGGGTAAAAGGAAACGTGACTTGAAAGAGGTATTTGGTATCCAACATCAGTTGTGATGAGTCCTCTCGGCTATTAAGGAGAGCCTGAAATTAGAACCAGAGGAAAAACGAATGAGGACACCAGTGCATTTTGCTTTATTGCTATCTGGATGTCAAGAGTAAGGAAAATGCAACAACTTATATCTCTAGTGACACGCTCCTTTAAAATCGTGCGAGATAACACACAAAAGAACTTTTTAATAGCATAATTCCAAGGTGAAATGGTCTATCCAGGACTTCCAAATCAGTTCATGAACATTTATTTGCTCTGTTTCACTTCAGAAGTTAATTTCCCACAGGAAGAACGGACTGTAAATTCATCTGTTTTCTCTTCTTATCTATTCTCATGGCATAATTCTAAGCCCAAACATGGGTAGATCTCAAGTATTAAATTTTTATCATACTCGTCTTCTTTTTTAGTTTAGTGGTTTTCAAACTTTTTGGTCTCAAGACCCCTTTATACTCTTAAAAATTAATGAGGGCTTCAAAGAGCCCTCACTGGGTCTAAGTATTGATGTTTACCACATTAGTAATTAAAATAATAACTTAAAATATTAATTCATTAAAATAAAAACAAACCAAACACATATTCACCTATTTTTATTGAAAAATGACTATATTTTTGAAAACAAAAATATTAGTGAGAAGTGGTATTGTTTTATATTTTTGTAAATATTTTCAATGTCTGACTTAATATGACAAATAGAATCTAGTATCTCTTTATGCATTCAACCTACTATGATATGTTGTTTTGGTTGAAATATAGGAAGAAAGGTCAGCCTCACACAGATATGCAATTAGAAAAAGGAAGACTTTGCAGACCTTCTGAAAGGGTTTCCAGGTCCCCCAAGGACCCTTGAACCAAAATTTGAGAACTGCTGCCCTAGTTCATTGGGGAAGAAACTTTAGGGATTAAAATAAGAATGGGTACACAGGTCGCTGTTTCTATTCAGCCTCTGCTCACTTGCATAGCACTCAGAAAATGATAAGAAACAAGACCTGCTGAAGGAACACAGAATGTGTCATGGCTCTGGTGTTTCCCATGGGGCTAAAATGGGTTCTGAGAACTGGAGGAATCTGACGGAAAATTCCTGCTGCTTTTGTTGGGTGCCTTTAATGTGAATGTTTGGTAAATAAATGTACTTTAATCCTGGATTTCTATAATGTTAACATCAATTTAACTAAAAATTAAAAGGCACATTCTTAAGGATCTCACCTGTACTTTGCGAACAAAGGATGGAGTCACTCTTTTCTCAAAGTCATCTATAGGTGTGTATGAATTAAGAATCTTTATGATCTGCAAACAGCACAGAAGATGGTATTAGACCATGAAAAAAGACAACTTTGTACATGAAATAATGGTTTAGCTGGTTTGGGAACTGTTGGGAATCATGGGTAGTTCTTTTATACTGTGATGTGGCTTAGAGAACCATGTGTTATTTTTTTGCAAGAAAAGAAAACAAAGTGAAAAGAGTGTAGAAGGAAACAAAGAAAAATCACATAATTAGATGACAGTAAGACAATTCCCCACTTACTGCCTCCTTCCTCCTCCCTAACACCCTAACACCACCTCCCACACCCCACACCCCGCCCCCTGCCCGCACCATGCACATCTCTAAGTTAACTGGGCAGGGAATGTGTCACATAAGCTTTTGTGTTTTTAAGGCCTACAGTTAGTATTTAATAAATACTTATTAGGTAAGAGAGTAGGCCACAGTAGGTACTATGCTCCACAAAAAGCATGCTCAGGTGCACTCCATGACTGGCTACGCCAGGAAAAGTGATGCCAATTACACAATCTGTTGGTGAATATCAGGAAGACACTCAGCAAGCCCAGTCACCTGCACAGTGGACAGGGAGGTACAGCGTTCATAGATCTCCTTGGCATCACTGTCCGTGGTCTTCTTGACCTGAAGCAACCAGGCTGCTTGAGAGAGAGGTTCCAAAGTTTCCTTGGCTAAGCTGTTCTGCAAATTCTTATCTTTAAGCCATTCTTCTAAGTAGCTGATGTTGCACCTGAAGTAAAAGCCAGAGGAGCAGAGAACTGTGGGTGATCCATTTAGAATATGTTAGGGGAAGATGCGGAATCCCCCAGTGTGTCCTGAAAGGGTACCAGACTTCACTGACAGCCTTAGGACCACAGTTCAGCAGTTTTGTTTATAACATGGGAATTAAATCAGATGATCAGCTCTCATGATTCATGGTTCTAAGAATTATGATGGTCTAGGGGAAATTATATCAAAATGAGATTTGGGGGAAAAAAATGAGAACTAGAACTAAGAAATGAAGGAAGAATAACAGAAATGGTAAATATCTGGGTAAATATAATTGACTATTATTTTCCTATTGAGTTCTTTAAAATATGTTAGATGTTTTAAACTAAAAATTACAATATTGCTAGAGCTTTTGATGTATGTAGACATAATACATAAGACAACTGAAACATAAAATGGGGAGGGTAAAGGGGAATATGTGATGATAAGGTTTCTACATTCTACTTGATGTGGTAAGATATGGAGTCTAAATAGACTGAAAAAGTTATGTATGTATATGTAATTCCTAGAGCAACCACTAAAAAAGATACAAAGAGATAGGTAGGTTAGGTAAATTTAAAAGGGGTACAAAAAATGTTCAAAGAAACTAAAAATGTCTGAAAAAGAATATCAGAGGGAAAAAATGGAAGAAACAAATAGAAAATAATAATAGACTTAATCTAAATATATCAATAGTTACATTAAATTTAAACAGTTTAAATATCCCAATTAAGAAACATAGATAGTTAGACTAGATTAAAAAAGACCCAAATATATGCTTACAAGAAACTCACTTCAAAGTTAGATTAAAAATAAAAAAAATAGATTAAAAAAGACCCAAATATATGCTTACAAGAAACTCACTTCAAAGTTAGATTAAAAATAAAAGGATGAAAAAAGACATGGCACAAAAATGCTAATCAAAAGAAAAAATAGACTTTCAGAAAAAGTAGACTTCAGAGCAGAGAAAATTACTAGGGAGGAATAAAGGACCTTACATAATGTTAGGAGGTCCATTTCACCAAGAAGACATAAAAATAATTCTTAATGTGTATGCATCTAATGACAGAATTTCAAAATACATGAAGCAAAAACAGATTAAAAGAAGAAATAGATAGATCCGTGATTATAGTTGGAAATCTCACCGCTCCTCTCAGCAATCAATAAAACTAAAAGACAGAAAATCAGTGAGGGTATAAAAGTGAAAAACACCATCAACAAATTGAGTCTAATTGACATTCATAGAACATTTTGCCCAACAGCAGGAGAATATACATTCTTTTCAACGGCACATAGAACATGCACAAAAGCAATCCATATGTTGGGTCATAGAAGCAAATCTTAACAAATTTAAAAAGAACTGAAATCACACGAAGTTTGTTATTTTTTTAAATGTAAAAATATTTAGAAGTTTTTATTTTAAAAATAAACCTGGGAAAATCTTGGGCAAAATGGGATGGTTAGTGACTCTAGTATCACCATCTATGATATAGTTCAACCTGTATGTACCTTGAGATTTTTTTTTACTGTGGCAGAAAACATAACATAAAATTTACCATCTTAATCAATTTTAAATGCACAGTAATATAAACTATATGCACCCTGTTATGCAATAGGTCCAGAACATTTTCATCTTGCAAAACTGAAACTCCATATCCTTTAAACAACTCCTGTTTTCCCTCTCTCCTCAGCCCAGGCAACTACCATTCTACCTTCTGTTTCTAAGAGTTTGACTGACAAGATATGTTCTTTGACTATCATGGAATTAAACTAAAAATCAATAACAAGAAAGGTAACAAGAAAGTCTCTAAACACTTGGAAATTAAACAACGTACTTCTAAATAATCCATGGGTCAAAGAGCAAGACTCAGTGGAAATTAGAGAATATCTTGAACTGAACAAAAATGAAAATAAAACATAATGAAATTTGTGGGATATTGTAAAAATAGTACTTAGAGAAAAATTTATAACATTAAATGCTTATGTTGGAAAAGAAAGGTCTCAAAATCAATAATCACAACTTATACCTCAAGGAACTAGAAAAAGAAGGGCAAAATAAGTCCAGAGTAAACAGAAGGAAATAATAAAGACATTAACAGAAATTAATTAAATTTTAAAAAGAAAAAAAAAACAAAACAATGAAACCCAAAACTGGTTCTTTAAAAAGATCAGTAAAATTGATAAAATTTTAGGAAGACTGACCAAGAAGACACAGATTAGCCATATAGGAACAGAAGAGGGGATATCGCTACAGAAATTAGAGAATAATAGGAAAATATTATGAATAGCTCTGTGCACATAAACTCAGCAATTTAGATGAAGTGGACCAGTTCCTTGAAAATCAGAAATGACCAAAACTCATCTAAGATGAATATATAATCTGATTAGTTCTACAACTATTAAAGAAATTGAATTCATAGTTTAAAGCCTTCTGAAAAAAAAAAAACCAATCTGTGGTGGCTGCCACTGCTGGTGGACTAAAACATGCATTTTTTATGCTGACATTCTACTTTCTCTTTCTAACCAATCATTCTAGGTTCTCCCATCACTCCCGGTGCTCCTTTCAAAGGGGGCTATTCATACTTTGCCATCGATTTCCTTCACTGAGGCCTGTGCTCATTTCTCTAATTCATGGTCAGCTGAAATCTTACCTGTCCTTTGAGACCCCCCTCGCCCCCCCGAGCAATGTCTGTACTCAAGCCATATTATTCTGGTTTCTAACAGAACTGCTTCCACAAACCCTACCTAGGCTATTCGCAAAGGTCTCTGGGCAAAGCAGCCATGATGAAACTTGCTGTAAAATGCAGTTGTGGAGATTGGGAGATAAAGTTCCACATGATACACTGTTTTTATAATTCCTGAGTAGGAACAAAAAAGAATTAGTTACTAGGAAAATCTTTATATCTTCTCAGGAACTGGTCTGTCTCATCATACCCAATGAGACCAGAGAGCTGATGATGTTTGCTTTTTGTACTGTTAGCCAGAAAGCCCAGAGCCAGTTTTCAAGCTACTCTGTCCATTGTTTAAAAATCTCTTTTCTTTGGTCTTGATTTTCTACGTGTGTTCATGTTTTATTATTGTGTTGCTTGCATTTTCATTGTAAAGCCATCACAAATCCTGGTGGGCCTTGCTTAGGCAGGAGCTTAATAAATACCTGAACGAATGAACGTCTCTAAAATGCATGCGCTACTACTCATAGCAAGGCACTGTAATGGCATTGCCTCCATGATGGCCACTTTCAATTGGTGAAAGAAAGAAGTACTGAGCACCTGTGGGAATAGTCTCAAAAGCAGTTGTTATGTGATCTAGTGTCATGTGTTTCACTTATGTCCCTTTTCACGCATGTTCTGTGTTCATTCATCTTGAGGGAGCTCCTGATGGAAATGAGAGTTGTTTGACAAAGGCTCTCTTGGCACATTTAGATTTATGGCTTTACTTTAAATAGGGCTAAAACCTACCTCAGAGGGCTATAGGGCATATGCTGGGAGTTTGTGAAATAAACAGGACTCTCCTCTCTCAATGAATAATAAAAGGTCCACAAAGCCCCTCGTATCTGAAAATCACAACCCGGTGTCATGGAAATTTGCCAGTTGGGTTTGTGGGGATGTCCAACTCCAAGTTTCACTAACGCTAAAAAGATGTAATGGACGCCTCAAGTTTAATTCTTCACTTAATATACTTCCTGTCTCATCCCCTTATATATTATTGCCATCATCACCAACTCAGGTTCTCATATCATATATATGAGATATCAAATTCCTATACATGTTATATAAATCTGAAATAGCTACTCCATATTATGTGTTTCTTAATCACTTGACAGCATTAATTCAAACAATAGCTCAGGGTCCGCGTTTCTATACTTAAAGAGAAGTTGACACACTTCAAACGTGTAGATTCCATGTCTTCAGGATAAATCCCAAACACCTTAGCCAGGCATTCTAGACGCCCCCAGTCTGGATCCAACCTACTGCTCTCAAAACACACCTGTCTAATCTAGACAGAGCTGTCTGCTGCTGACTGAGGAGGGGTCCTCACTCAGTTCTACCACTGTCTCTGCTCGCCTCATTTCCCCTGCCTGGAATGTGCTTCTCTTTCTTTAAAATCATTCAATACACAGCCTTCGGGTTTAACTTTTCTGTCAATCACAATCTCTCTTTTCTGAAGCACTTCCCACACTGCTTGTTCCTGACTTAATTATAGTTGCCTTGAATTATTTAGGTATTTTGAGCTTCTCAAGGACAGGGATCAAATTCCCCTTCCTTTGTTTCCTCTGTCCTCTACCAAGTAGTGCATTTATTGACCACCACCTCTGCAATACACAGGAGCAGTGGTCAATAAATGCTGCTTGAGTGCATGATAATCACAGAGGGCCAGAATTTAAAATACACAATTACTAGTTCCCTGTTAAAGCCACTCTCCTCAAGTGCCAAGTTAGGGTGGTGTGGGGTGATGGGAGGAGGGGCTGCACACCAGATGGCCCAGATCTCCAAGGTTCTAAGAGTCATTTTGTACACATCCCCTGGTACTGTGGCTCCTGTGGAGGGAGAGGCAGTAGTGTGTGGCCTCAGCCTTCACGAGCACTCTTTCCGGCCAGCCTCTCCAGGGTGAGTGGTGGTCTGTGGGTCTCACCTGATCTGCATCCCTTTTCTGCAGGAGCACATGTCCTTGCGCAGGAAGAGGCTGTTCAGGGTGACTGCCCCGATCAGGAAGAAGAGCTGCTTCACGGCCTGCCTCACGAGCTCTGGGTCTAGGCCATTCTGGCACATGGTGCTGTAGAAGTAGCTCAGTTGCTGCAGGAGGGAGGTCATCGTGTAGGCATCGGTGTCATCTATGCTGGATGACCGCTTCCGGAAGCCTGTGGGCTTCAGGCCGGAAATGCCCTGCAGACTCTCATACTCCAGCATGCCTGGCACTAGAGGAAAATGAAAGCTTTTCTTGCACACATAGTGGAAACAACCAGAGGGAATTTCTCGCTGCTCTTATGTGTGTTTTGGGAAGTGGGGCATTTTCTACAATAGTTAGTAGTGGATATAGTTATGACAACGAAAGCAAGAGAATCAAGGATCGGGGAGCACAGGCCTGGGGTGGATGGGGATAGATGGCTGTTTTCAACAGAATAGCAGTCCCTCTTCTAGGCTTGGAGCACCTCTTCTTTCAATGCCACAGGAAACAAATAATATGGGGTTTGCATGATAAATCATGGTCCAGAACCATTTAAAGCCTAAAGTATTTAAATTTCAGAAAATTAAAAAAGGTATACAAAACTTTGGCAGGGGCTTTAGGATTTCAAAAATACTTGGCTAAGATCCAGGGTTAGCCATATAAATAGCAGCAATTTCCCCAAGTTTTTCCCTTCGGAATGAATCGTCCTTGGAGAAATAAAACTATGAATCATGTACTTTTATATATAAATCATTTCAAGCAATAAAAAAATTAAACAGTGGACATATACACATTAAATTTTCTTGGTTTTAAAATTATACTCTTTGTAACCACATCTTCCATATGCCTGATTTATTAAGGTTTCAGTGTTACTATACATGTTTTTTGGTCAATCCTTTTCTTACCTATTATTGGTTGAATGTTATTTTCCATTACGATAATGAACTGATGATATATTCGTATAGCCACATCACTAAGAATCTGTCTGTATTCTGACAGGTCAAAATTGTTCAAGCAATTCTTATTCTGATGGGGACTGTTATGCTTCATGAATTCCTGAAAGTAATTTTGAGCATATAAATATTAAAATAATAAAGATATATAAGAAATTAAAATATTATCTTTACTAATGATAGTATAATCAGCTTCTACTATAACTCCTACACTTTAAAACTTAATACCTGACTTATATCAAATGAATTCTTGATGTTTGAAGTAGCATATATTTCTATAACTAGCTGTCACTGCACTTACTGCCTTCTCCCCAACAAATACATGGCCCCAGAGTCCATAGATTACTGTGGAAAACAATTTCCATGGAAGCTCAGAGAAAAAAACAGAAAGTATCAAAAAAAATAAACTGCTACAAGAGATCAGTAGATACAATAAATGAAATTCATAGCTTTATAATTAAGAGTATAGACCTTTCTGAGATATTTTAAAATGTGAGTTATAGACTGAATGTTTGTCTCTGCCTACTCCCCAATTCATATGTTGAAGCCCTTACCACCAGTGTGGCTATATTTGGAGATGGGGCTTCTAAGAAAGTAATTAAGGTCAAATGAAGTAATAAGGGTGGGGCTCTCATCTATCTATCTCTTATTATCTTTATAATAAGAGACACTAAGGAGCTCAATTTCTCTCTGTCCCCATGCACCGAGGAAAGGTCATGTGAGGACATAGCAAGAAGGTAGCAGAAGAGAGGTCTCACCAGAAACTAACCCTGTTGGCACCTTGATCTTGGACTTCAGACCTCCAGAACTGTGAGAAAATAAATTTCTGTTGTTTAAGCCACCTGGTATGTGGTATTTTGTATACAGCAGCCCAAGCAGGCTAATATAATATGTTTAACATGTTCAAAAAGATAAAATAAAAAAGAAAACATTGAGAATAGGACATTATGAGAAAAGGCAGAGGTAAAAAAGAATCATTGAATTGTAGAATTAAAAACACAGTAATTGAAAAAACAGACAAGGAAAAGAATATTGTATACATGGTTGAAGGGGGCAAAGACAGGATCAAAAAATAAATGCTGTTGAATAATATCCTCTTCTATTAATGTCTCACAGATGCCAGTTCATCTTAAATGGATTGATCTGTGCCCCCTCCCTGCTTTGGTATTATTTTTAGTCAGAGCTTGAATTTTCTTCACTTATTTCTCCTTTTGTCCTATAGTACTAGTAGGATTACTTTTATATTTTATTTTACTTTTTCTCCTTTGGGACAACTGGCTATACATGTGGAAGAAGATATTGGATGAGTATCTCACATGTCAATTTGGGATAGATCAATAATCACACCAATTTTGGGTGGATAAAACTATATTTGTGAATTCTAAATTTGAATTATAAGAGATTAGAGAAAAGTAAAAGAATTATCTTCACGATCTCAAGGTAGGGAAGAATTTCTTGAAACACTTATCATAAAAGAATAAGATAGATTTAAGCACATGAAAATTCAAAAACTGTGTATGACAAAGGACTCCATAAAGGAAATTAGAAGACAAGCTACAATCTATTCATATTATATAAAGGCCTCCTTCAAATCAATAAGAAAAAAAAAATACCCCTAAGAAAAATGAAGAAAAGATGTGAGTTGGCCATTTAAAAAGAAACCCAAAAGAACAATAAACACATGAAATGATGCTTGACATCATTGGTGATCAAGTAACTGCAATTTAAGTCAACAAGTTATCACTTTATACCCATGAGATCAGTAAATAATATGCCTGTCAATACCAAGTGTTGGTGAAGGTATGAGACAGTGGAAACTTCACACACTATGGTAGCACTGTAAAATGGCACAACCGTTTTGGAGAGCAGTAAAAACTCTAAAGCCATTTTCTTATTTCAGGTCAATGAAATTTTGCTCTGTGAGTACTTTAGGTGGGAAACTCCTTTGAGACGTCAGTCCATTGGAAGCAGAGCTGGAATGGCAAAAGATTTACAGGCTGTGGAGGAACAACCAGATTCTTATAGAGAGAATACCTCTGAGATAACAGGCATGTTGAACTAAAGGCTGTATTTTAGAGTTGAAATACTAAAAACGTCAGAATTTTACGACCAGAAAGAAACTTAAAAATCATCTATCTAATCTACTTCATTCATTTAAAACTCAAGGAAACTGAGGCCTAGTACCATGCCAAAGGCCTAAGCCTCTTTACAGAAGCCTTCTGCCTGTGACTTCTAACTGGTGATGTGACATTAGCTTCCTGGGTAAGGAGGAAGCTAGAAAGCCAGCTGAGGCACAGGCTGTCCCTGGAGCTGGGTGTCCCAGTTCCTAACCCCTACAGTGAGATCTGGCTCATGAGGAGGTTATAGGCGGGCAGTCAGCACAGAACACAGAGCTGGCAAGCGTCCCTACCTCTTCTCCGCTGTACTGCTTCAGGCAATTGAGGAAATGACACGTATTGGAAAGCCAGAAGGACAGCATCTCAAAGTCTTCTAAATGTTCCTTAAAAAAACAAAAACAAAAACACAAAAAGACATAGGTGGATTTGGTGATTACTGGTGCCTCTGAGCCAAGAACAGACATATCTTACCTGTTTGGTTAGTTGGTGGCTTTTGACCAAAATGAATTCTTGTATTCACTAAAGCCTTTATTGTTATAAGAGCTTATAGAAATAAGCTCTTATATTTATTTAGTCGGTTAAGGTTTGTCAAGTATTTCTGTACAGGTTATGTCACTTGTTAAGAAGCTTGAAGCAGGCATTACAGCAATACCTGAGAAATGTGTCTTAGACCTTGGCCTCCAAAGCTCACATTCTGACTAGGAAGACAGATGTAACATATACAGGACACAGTAATTAGGTGGCTGGTTGATATATGCTGTGCTATAATGGCTCAGAGGACGGAGAGATGATGGGGACCCAGGGTAGCCCTAGAAAACCTCATGAGAGGTGGGAGGATGTCCTCCTTGAAAGGGTAAACATCAGGATCTAGGACTCTGTTGGGGAGAACACACCCACTTATGGGGCAGGAGGAAGAGAAACGAGCAATGAAGGCAAAGGTACGGTGATCAGAAAGGTAAAAGGAATACTGGGAAATGTTCCAGGTATTAAAAGACAAGGTGCAAGAGTTTCAAAGAAATGGTGCTACTGCTTCAGTCCATTTAAGGAGAATAAAAACTAAAGAAACACCACTGGATTTAGCAAGAAGAATTACTGTTAATCTTTCTGTGATAGGGGTGGAAGCCATATTGCAAGCGGTGAAACAGAAAATTGGTGAAGAGCACTAGTTTAAGTGCTTTTGGCAATTGGGATGGGGGTGGTGGGTGGAGGAAAAGTCACTGTGGCTAACGAGGTGTGTGGGCCAAGTGAGGGTTGCTTTAATGTGCTGCCCACTGGAGCTGGAGGGGAAGGTCCTGGGCAACAACAAAGGCATAGGGCAGGGAGCCGCTGGGGAAGCGGAGATGGAAGATGCCAGAGGAAAGATTTTATACTCCTCACGCCATGCACATTTGATTTCTAAATATTTAAACATTCCAGAGGAGCAAGACAGGGTAAATACTGTGTGACTATGTCCTAGGACATGATGCAAGTGTGCCCTAAGAAAACCTAATTTATGAAAATATGGATGGGGAAAACATCAATTTATGGGAGTCCCTTCTAAGAACATTCTGTTGGCTACTGTTGGAGATAGTGACTCTAAAGCACCAAATACATTCTCTACTCTCGACTCTTGATGAATAATGAATTCTTGGTACAGAATTTGGGGGTGGAGGAGGGAGAGGAGAATTACTCATATTCTGACCTCTCATACAGTCACTATTTTTATTCTCTTTTCCTAGGGCTTTGAAAATAGGATTTAATTACATGCAACTCTGCTAAAACATATAGTTTACTAAAAGTGAGACAGGACCTTCTTCAACTAAAAATTCAAATGTATCTCAACATGCAACATTGTTTCTCATTTGGAAAGGGGACAAAATGTTGGACCTATATTTTATTACTTCCTCTCTAACATGCAAGTCGTTTTTGCTTCTGGGCTGGGAATAAAAGTGCATAATGTGGTTTTAGAAGGAAGAATTATAGACGAGTAATTTTTCAGTCCTTCCTATTCCTCATCATTCACACTTGTTACATCAATGGACATGTACTCCTTGCAGGTGGGATTCTACACCCTGAGAGGATAAGAAGTGGTGGGGAAGGTGGCTACCAGGTTGTAATCTTGCAGGTTAAGGCTTCAAGGTCTATTATTAGATATTCCCCACCCTTGGGGATCCCTGACCTGACTTGTCTTTTCCTAACAGCTTGGCTTCTTTTACCGACTGGGCCTCAGACTGGTTTGAGGAATCACATGGTTCACTAAAGCCTGGAGGTGCATGATGGGCATCTGGTCATTCCCACAGGTGTTCCTGAGGGACCTATAATACCAGTGGCCAATGTCAAAGGCAGTTCCTACCTTAACTGCCTGCTTGATGCCATTAATGGTGCTGTTCATGAGGGACTTGAGCATGTTGGCGTCATTGAGAGAGTCTGCGTAGCGTACGCACATGAACAGGATGTGAGCCGGCAGCCCGGGAATCATATTCACCACCACACCGCGGGGCTTCAAGTCTGGAGCAGAGAGAGTTGATGACGATCACAGCTCTTCCCCTAAAGAACCCCTGACCATGGGGCAGGGGTTGTCTGCTTTTCTGTACTTGATGCAGTGCCTAAATGCGCAGGGATGTCTTTTTTCTTTGGGGAATTTAACCTGGCTCTTTTCTTGGCAAAAATATACAAATGTCACCTGCTCTTCTTCTCATTTGCAAAGTACTTTCCCCTTGGTGTGGAGGCCCTGCATTTCAGATCTCCAGTGTAAGAGAGGACCCACGACCCCAGCCTCTATGATGAGGATGCAATACGATCTCAGCAATCACATGCACCTGCCTTGAATCTGGAAAACAGGCACATGACAGTTTGGCAGAGCAAGGCTTGTTGGCCTTGGGGAAAAGAGAATGGTGGGGAGACAGATGGCGGTGAAGGGAAGAGAGAAACTTTAGAGAACAAATTGAGATAAGCAAACAAAGACCTCCCCATGGTGGCATGAAGACTGGGGAACAAAGAAGAGGCCCCACAGCTGTGCACCAGTGAGGGTGAAAAGGAAAGGGTGGGGTGCTCCTGTGCTCTGAGGGGATCACTTAGAGGAAGAGGAAGTAAGGCTACACATCGACTTTCTGCTTTGATATTGTGGGGCCAGCTGATAAAGAGGCAACTTTCCTACTTCCCTCTGGAAAACCATGTGGTTTTCATGGTGAAGACTAAGATTAGTTCTAAGGCCACAAACCCTTCAGCATGCACAATAGGGCACTCCTGTAACTGAAGCATCACTAGGAAGCTCTTGTCATAATGCCTGCAAATAAATTTCTCAGCAGACGTCAAATGGAGCACAGGAGCCACAATCACTCCCACCATGGCTCCTATGCTGAGACACAAAGATGTGGAGACGTGTCTTCTATCTGGACCCTATGACTAGACTTAGGAAGAGGCTAGGGCACTGCTTCTCAACTGAGAGCAATGTACCCTCAGGGGGCATTTGGCAATGTCTGGAGATATCTTAAAATACCTTAAAATACACAGCGCCCTGCGACAAACAATTATCTGGTCAACAGTGCTGAGGCTGAGAAACTCTGGACTAGGGGAAGAAGCAATGAAGGAAGAGAAGAGACTGCCACCACCCAGGGCTGTAGCGATGACTGATGTTCAAGTTCTCAAAGATAAAGCAAAAAGTCAGAGTTTCAGGTTTCACTACCAAGAATCAGGTTTTGAATGAGCTTGGCCTCATCTTCTCTCTTGTATTCCAGCATTCCAAGGTACTCCTTGGGTCCTGAGGACAAGTGTACATCATTGGCTGTAGACAGAGGTAAACAATCAGTTAGATACACAAAAACAACTCCCACAGGCTTTATAATGGTTCTGCTCTGACTCCTACCCCATTCTGACTGGTTTGCACTTGAACTATGGCTTTCGGATAAATGAAAACTTTCTTGAATCTTTAAGAATTTCTTCTGGTAGTGATTCTTATCTGTGAGTATACCAGTGAGTATAGTTACTGCTAAAAAGGATGAGTTACACTTGAAGGAATCCTGAGTGTCTGGCGTATATTCAGCCCAGTGGGGATATAAAAGCGATCCAAGATGTAGCTCCTGCATCCTCAGGATGCTGATGCTACAGATAAGGAAGCGAGATTCATGAAACATTTTGGTGTGCAAAGTACCAAACGGCACGATCCTGAAGGGACTATACTAGTGTCCTATGTGCTATAACAAGTTAACACAAATTTCTGTAGCTTAAAATAACACAAATTTTTAATCTTGCAGTTCTGGAGGTCAGAAGACTGAAATGGATCTTATGGGATTAAATCAAAGTGTCAGAAGAGCTGTATTTCTTCCAGAGGCTGTAGGGGAGGATCCGTTTATTGCCTTTTCCAGCTTCTAGAGGCTCCCCCACATTCCTTGGGCTGTGGCCACATTACTCTGACCTCTCCTTCTATAATCA
The DNA here is from genome assembly GCF_000151845.1 of Pteropus vampyrus. Classification (NCBI taxonomy): domain Eukaryota; kingdom Metazoa; phylum Chordata; class Mammalia; order Chiroptera; family Pteropodidae; genus Pteropus; species Pteropus vampyrus. The sequence continues at coordinate 15,208,678 of NW_011888800.1, forward strand.
TATCCCTTTCTCTCCCTCTGCTTCCATTGTCACATCATCTTTTCTCACTCTGACATTCCTCTTTCTCTCTTGTGATTACATGGGGCCCGCCTGGATAATCCAGGATAATCTCCCCACCTCAAGATTCTTAACTTCATCACATCTGCAAAATCCCTTTTGCCACATAAGGTAACATGTTCACAGGCTCCAGGGATTGGGAAGGGGACATCTTTGGGTGGGCCACAGTCTGCCCTCTGGTCCTCAGAGATTCATGTCCATTCTGAGAGGAGGAGATGTGATAACAGAAGCAAAGGTTAGAGAATCAGAAAGATTTAGAAGATACTATGCTGCTGAATTTAAAGATGGAGCAAGGGGCCTACAAGCCAAGGAATGTGGGTGGCCTCTAGAAGCTGGAAAAGGCAAAAAAATGGGTTCTTTCCTAAAGGCTCCAGAAGGAATGCAGCCTGTCATCTTAATTTCAGCATAGTGAAAAGCATTTTGAACTTCTAACCTCCAGAACTATAAAGTAATAAATCTGTGTTCTAATAAGCCACTAATTTTATTGTAATTTATTATAGCAGCCATAAGTAATTAACACGGGGGCCATAAGAATTCATGCAGAGGTGGGTTGGAACTGTTGAAAATGCTTCTTGAAATAGGTAGCACTCCAGTTGGGCCAAGAAAAGTAAGTAGCCTCTGGTGGATGAAAAAGAAGGTAGCGTAGGTAAAGAGTAACAGAACTCACTACTGCATGAGAATTTCTGTTAATTTACTAGCTCTGTTCCTTTGGAGATTGATAAAGGTAGAGAGTGTCAACTGTTTTATTAAGCAACACTGATTATAGTAAAAATGACCTCTGATTGGTAAATTGCATCTAGACCGAGAATAATAAATGAAAGGGAAAGACCTGATAAGGACATCATACTTTGGGTATCTTTGGGTGTGATGACTTGTATCTGGACATGTTTTTTTGCAGGAACCTTGGAAGCTAAAGCCATCTACGCAGCGTTCAAAAGATATTGGCTTCCTGCCAACAACCATGTGACTAGGCTTGGAAGCATATTTTCCAGCTCCAGTTAAGCCTTCAGATGACTGCGTCCCTGTTGACAACTTGACTGCAACTCAGTCAAGAGCCAGAAGAGCCGAGCTAAGTCTCTCCAGGATTCTTGATGCTCAGAAATTGTAATAATAGGCAGTGTTTGTTGTTTTGTGTTGCTAAATTTGGGGTAATTTGTCATATAACAACAGATAATACAGGAAGGGAAGTTGATGCATTCTACTTTAGAGACACTGAGTTGCAGGTGCTAACAGAAAGGTAAAGAAAGTAGTCTTCGAGTCAAAAAGGGACTGAGCCACCAGGAAGGAGGTGAGGAGTAGGAGGTAAGATTTTGGAAGCCCTTATGTAGAGACGGCAGTTTATTCATTTATTCTAACAATGGGGACATGACGAGGGGTTGAGAAAGACAGACATGGTCCCTGCCCTCATGGAACAGACTGACATTTATCATTTAATATTGGTGGGAAATATCTAACTAGGAGAGGAAGTGAATTTCAAAGAAGTTAAATTGAAACTTGTTTACAGTTTCATTTTCTAAAAGGGAGAGCCAATAGAGGAAGAGGTTAAAAGTATTCATTAAAGGGTATCCCATACAATGGCATGAGCATATTTGGTATTATCTGAGGGCTGGTGAGCTACCTGTCTGCCTTGAAGGATCTTTCCATTAGCATATCACTGAGCCCCAAACTCCTCCAGTAGAAAATCATTCCTTTGGGTTTCAAAGACTTTGGGCCATATCAGGAAATAAAAACTTCAATGCACGTTGACCTTAGCTCCAAGTTCAAAAAATAGGAAAGTAGTCTACGGCCGTGCTACCCTGAATAAGCCCAATCCCATCTGATCTCGGAAGCTAAGCAAGGGCGGGCCTGGCTAGATGGGAGACCATCTAGGAAGACCAGGTGCTGTAGGCGTAAAAAATAAAATAAAATAAAATAATAATAAGAGATTATAAGGTCCTTGCAATCTGTGAGGTCAGCCAAGGGTTGCCTCACCTAAAAAAAAAAAAAGGAAAGGAAATGTTATTTTCCTACCTTTTTCTATCGTCTTGGTTAGAGTCTTGACCTGATCTTGTAGTTTTTTAATCAGTCTGTCCTTCATGTCTAACTCTTCTTCAAGATCCTATAGAGATCAAAAATAAAAGCAAAGACATTAGCTTAGAATTATCTAAATTTATTTTTTGGTAATAGCTTTATTGAGCTATAATTCACATACCATCCAATTCACGTACGATTTAAAGTTTACTATACAAACTTAGTGGTTTTTATACGGTGTTGTGCAAGCATCACCATTACCTAATTCCAGAACCATTTGAGCCATTATGCCCTGGATTCTCATTCTCTTCCAGCCTCTGGCAACCTCTAATCTACTTTTCATCTCTGTATACTTGCTTATTCTGGATATTTAGTATAAACGGAATCATACACTATGTGGCCTTTTGTGTCTGGCTTCTTTCACTTGGCACAACGTTTTCAAGGTTTATCCATATCATACATAACATGTATTGGTACTTCATTCTTTTGGGGGCTGAAAAATATCCTATTTATAATACCCACATTTACTTTTCCCTTAATAAAGTAATGCCCATTGTAGAAAATTAAAAAATATGAATGTGCAAAATGGGTTCTCTATATGTCAGAAGCTTGAAGCAGAGAAACTTTTCAGAGATTGAAGTCCTGGCTTTGCCTTTCCTTACTGAAAAGGGATGGCCCTGCCTAGGCCGATTTTGGCTTAAGAACTGAGAGAGTTCTGGATGCCTACAAATATTTCCTATAAAGGCATAGAGTGTTTAGCTTCTTTCTGAATTTTAAGGGCTTTGACACAGAAAGGATTCAGGCTTCCCCAATCCAGCAATGTCCACCATGCAGGGTCACTGGAGCCCTGTGCCCTCTGGGGACTCTTGGGGCCAAGGGAAATTGTGCTGTTTCTACTCTGTGACTACTTCTCCCCTTCTACAGTTCTGTGTTCCTGGCTAAACAACTTAAAAACTTTATTTGCCCTTTCAAGGGGGGATGTGGGTATAGTTTCTTCCCTCCAATTAGGGCCCATCCTAATATACATCTAATAATAAAAATGTTACCTATCAACCCATACTCTGGAGGAAACCACTGTATTTCATTTTTTTCTCTTTTCTAATATGGCACATAAATGTTTTATAAAATTAGGATCATGTAAAGTTTTTTTTAGCATTTTATTTTATTTCTAGTTTCAAGTATACAGTACATTGGCTACACATTTATATAGTTTATAAAACGATCCCCCTAATTGGTCTTTCTCTCCTCTGGCTCTCTACCTAGCTAACTGCATTCCCTGTGCTCTGCTCCCCATCCCTGTGACCATCTATCAACTATTAATTTGTACTTCTTTACCTCTACATCCCTTTCTCCCAGCTCCCCAACCACCTCCCCTGTGGCCATCACCAGATTGTCCTCATATTTGTGAGTCTGTTTTCGTTTGTTCTTTTTGTTCCTTAGATTCCACATATAAGTGAAATCATACAGTATTTATCTTTCTCTGACTTATTTCACTCAGCATAATAACCTCTAGGCCCATCCATGTCTTTGCAAATGCTAGGATTTCATTTTTTTTATGGCTAAGTAATAGTCCATTGTATATATGAACCATAACTTCTTTATCCAATCATCTGTTGATGGGCACCTAGGTTGCTTCCATATCTTGGCTATTATAAATAGTGCTGCCATGAACATACGGGTGCATAGATCTTTATGACTTATTGTTTTGGTTTTCTTTGAATAAATACCCAGAAGTGCAATTGCTGGGTCAAAAGGAAGACACATTTTTAATTTTTTGAGGAACCTCTAGACTGTTTTCCATACCAAATTTCAATCCCATCGACAGTGTATGAGGGGGGATTATGTGAAGTTTTATATCTTATATTTATCTCTATATTGCAGATACTTTCCCATCGATAATATACCCAAATCATCATTTTAATGGCTAAGCAAGCCACATGATATATAACAATTTAACCTACCTACTCTTATTAGACATTCATTTTGTTTCCTTTTTTTGCTATGATTACTAACACTATTATGAACACTCTGAACAAAAATCTTTGTCCACATACCTGATTACATACTAGGGACAGAATCTTAAGAGGTTGAATTACTAAATCAAGGAAATGCACTAATGTGAATTGGATATTTGCCTCCAAATCACCCCTGAGAAACTTTACACCAATTTATATTCCCAGAAACCACATACTACAGTGCTCACTTCAAGATGATCTCACCAGCACAGTAAAATCTCTACCATTTGAGAGGCAAAAATAATATTTAGTTTTAATTTTGAATGTCTGATAAATAGTGGGATGATCACTAAGTTTTTTTTAAATTACTTTTTTAAATAAGGATTTTCTTTGACTCTAAGGATTATTAGTGGGTTAGAGTTCTCTCAAAATTCATGTCCACTTAGGACCCCAGAATGTGACCTTATTTGGAAATAGGATCTTTGAAATTATAATAATTAAGCTAAGGACCAAAATGAGATCACATTGGATTAGGGTGGGTCCTAAATCCAATGAGACCGCCCTTATAACAGATAGTTTAGGACACACAAACAGAAGGGAGGCCACACAATGGTATAGGAAGAGATCAAAGTTATGCTGTCGCAAACCAAGGAATTCCAGGAGCCACCAGAAGTTGGAAGAGGCAAGGAAAGCTTCTACCCTAGAGACTTTGGAGGAGTGTGGCTCTACCAGCATCTTGAATTTGGACTTCTGGCCTCTATAACTGTGAGAGAACAAACTTCTGTTGTTTTATATCACCCAATTTGTGGTAATTTGTTATAGTAGCTCTATAAAACTAATACGGTTAAGTCTCATTTGTGCATAAAGTCCACCACCTAATAATATATAGGAATTATATTCTTTTCATGAAGTCCACCACCTAATAATATATAGGAATTATATTCATTTGTAACACTGAGGCTGCTCATTGGTTTGGAATAGTTTGTTGGAATGAGCATGTAGATATAACAGTTCCTTAGCTCAGTGCACTATAGAAGCATCAGGGCTGGCCTGTCCCTGCCTGAAAACAGAGCTGCACACATGGGGGTCTTCTACAGAGGGGCAATGAGTGGGGCTTCACTGTTCCTGGAGCGTCAGAAACAAACACAAATCCCACACAATTCAGATACTGACATACCCAGAGCCACACGCTTGCTTTTAGGGAATGTTAGTTCACATGGACAATGGACAAGACGTGCGACATACACATGACCCACTCACATACCCTCTCCCTTACCATTGTCCCCAACTGAGACCCCAGGGACACACATGCAGGCACAGCTTTAGAAGGCAAGCCAACCTCTCACACACGTTCAACGGACAGTTGCTTATTTGGTGTGATCTGAGGAGTCTGTTTTCTGAGGAATGTATTCCCTTGAAAAAGATGGCCATCGTCTAGGTGCCCTTGACGGGAAATCTGTTACTAGTAAATGTTAAACTCTCTTAATTCCTCTTTTTAGATATGATTATCTTGAAAGTTAAATCCTGACACTGTAAGATGTAATTTTACCTTATCATGGTAAAATTTAATATTTTAAAATTTTCTGTCTTATGAACAAAAAAATAGGGGGCCCTGACAGTGGGGAGCAGGGCCTGTGGGCTTGTCCAGGCTATCCGGTGCCCTGGTGAGCCTGCCAAGCCAGAAAGGGGCCTCAGAATGCCCAAAGTGCCCCCTCTGCTACTTCACTGCTTCTCAGTCTTGTGGATTTCACATCAATACAATTTCAAAAAAATTGCTAGAGACTAACATAATACTGCCGAATTTCTTTTTTTTTTTTTTGTTAACAGATATTATCTGTCAATTTTTTTCAATTATAGTTGACATTTAATATTATTTAATATTATTTTCAAGTATAGCATAGTGGTTAGACATTGATATAATTTACAAAGGGATCCCCCTGATTAGTCTAGTACCCACTTGGCACTATACAAAGTATGTTGCCAAATTTTATTTTGACAAGGGCATTTATAATTTGATGAAGATTTTAATAATTTAAAAAGTCTGTCATCTACTACCATCATCATTTCACAGGACAACATTTTGACTCTAAAATTTGTAAGAAAGACATAAGCCCAGAATAAAGCATGGCATCGTCATTTCAGATGGGTGCCACTCACGGAGCAGTGTGAGCACTGAACCGACTCATCTCTCCTCTCTGCCCCCACTTTACTTTATCAGGTACTTTCTTAGTGTGGTCCCTTAAGTCCTGAGGATCCCCTGTTGTGGGCTCAACCTCAGAGACCACCTGTTTTCTGAGATAAGGAAACAGACTGTTCCGACAGGAGGCGGCTTTTGGTCTACAGCTGTTCACTGTATGCTTTAGGTGGCATTGTTCCCCCCTCCGTGACATCTGCACACAGGCAGCCATTTATCCAGGAGTTAGAAAATTTCTTACCCTATTTTCCATAGTGAGACGAGATGCTTCCTGCCGGACCCTGCTCTCAACTTCACTTTCTGTTTCGAATTGTTTCTTCGAGTGCTCACTAGCCTCCTGCATTTCTTGAATTTTATCCATCAGCTTCTCTTTCTCTTTGGTGTGTATTTCATTTTGCACTTCTGTGGTCCTTCTGTGGAAATGGAGAAAGGAAATTTTGGTATCAATTTGTCATGGAGAAGTCGCTCACTGTCAAAATAAGCACTGAAATCTCCAAAGATGGAAAAACACTTTGGCCAATTTATGTATAAAGTAAACAGTACCTGAATAGGGGAGTCCTTGAAGGGGGCAGAAAGAAACTAGGGTTAGTTGGGGTATAAAAATGTGCATGAACTGGCCCAGTCTCTTTAACCTGGTAAGAGATTCTCACCCCTAACCCACCTATACCACTCGACTGTTCCCAGGGGACGCCCACACCCACTCACACTCTTATGACCAAAAGCCTAATGATTATTTCCTTGTTAACAGCCCGGGGACCAGACACTCAAAAAGCCTAGAATCAGAGAAAAGAGAAGAGAGAGCTCATCAAAAGAGTTCCAAAATAGTCATGGGGATGTGAAGCACAGCATAGGGAATATAGTCAATAATATTGTAATCACTATGTATGGTGTCAGGTGGGTACTAGTCCTATCGGGGGGAGATCACTTTCTAAGGTATATAAATGTCTAAGCACTATGTTGTACACCTGAAACTAATATAATATTGTATGTCAACAGTAAAGGAAAATAAATTAATTTTTTAAGAAGTTATGAAATCATGTCTCATCACTTTTCTACTTTTTTGGGCCCTCATTTCATCTCAATCCTACCAGTGAAGTCACATGACTAAAAAATGCTTCTCTGGGATGTAGTGGGTTTGTTTACTGTTCTTAAAATTAAGTATCTCAACAAGCTGGCAATAAAACACAACATTTTTCTCATAAAGCTCTACCAGGGTACCAGGCTCTCTGCTGGTCAATATGTAAATTTGGGGAGATAATCAATGAAGGTTCTCTATCAACATGGATTTTAAGCCTAATCCTAAATGATCTGCTAAGAGAAAATCTGTTCTCACACAATCTTTTTTTTAATCAGTTTTTTTAAGAGATAATCCATGTGCACGTGGTATAACATTCTAAGGGTTTAAAAGGGTATGCAGTGAAAAGTAAGTCTCCTCCCCTCCCCTGTGTACTAGCCATCCAGCCACCCTCTCTGGAGCCAACATATTTTGTTTGTTTTGTTTCTTGTACATTCTCCCACACAGGGGGGAGGGGTGTGTGTGTGTGTGTGTGTGTGTGTGTGTGTGTGTGTATTCACGTATTTCTTTTCTGCACATCTGAATGCTATTATACACCTTAATTAGCATGTTGCTTTTTAAGCTTGATAACGTATCGGTATCTTTCACAGTTTCAGAAAAGAAAAGCATGACATGAACATGAACTTGAGGTAACACACGTTAATACTTACTCTCTTTGCATTTCTTCCTCCTCTTGATTACGATTCAACTGATTAGACAATTCTTCTAATTTTCCTATAGTGAGAATAACTGTCAGTAATCTGGGAGCCATATCACTATATTCTGATTTGGGCTTGGTCCTTTTAGAGTTATCAGAGGTCCTAAGCTGTATCCAGCCAGAGTTTAGGTTTTGTTTGGTCTGAACAATGTTTAAATTTTTTAAAGCTATTATTTAAAACTTGTGATATTTTATAGCAAAATCTGGATTCTTGGCTTTTCTTTAAAAATAGGAATATCAAGCAACACTGGGGCCTTCATTCCTACAGGGTAATTATCAACAGGGCTTGGAGGCAGCCACCCTCCTTAAATGCTCATGTACCTTACCATACCCTCTACCCAGTCCAATTCTCATGTTTATGTCACCTGTCTAGCCCCACAGAAAATCAGAGTTTGAGACCCCTGGGTACGATGACCTTCTTTTGTCATTCCTGGATATAGGAAACTGGTTTCTAGGAGCAGGTTCACAAGAGTTCCAGTTACCTTTCATGTTTTCAGTTTGTTCATTCAGGCGGATTTCAAGATCTTGCTTCTGTTTCTCCAGTTCTGAAATTTGCTGTTTAAAGTCTGGGATCATCTTTACAGAATAATTAGAAATATTAGAATATAAAATACTTTCATCTATGAACTTTAAATCTCAGAGCTCGGAAGTAAACTAAACTGTGTAGGTGTTTAACTCCATGGAACAAATGTCTAGTTATCTGTGTAAGAGGGACAGCCAAGACTTTAGACTGGATCGGTGTTATGATTTTTTACCTTAAGACCTATATGGTCACAAGAAATACCAGCATGCTCAGAGGGAGCAGTTCTCACACTGCTGCAACCCCCACATCGCCGAGGTCTCCTGGAGAGTAAGGAAGTGTAGTGCCTGGGTGGGTGTATGGGAATTCTATGCTGAGTTGAGGGAGAGATGATATAAAGAAATGGAAGCCAGTCTCTTTGGTCCAGATCCAGAGACATTATCTCCTCATCTAGAAACAGGAAAATCATCTCAGAGGGGTCCCACTGCACCCTTTGAATTCCAGGCTGTGCTTTGTTAGGGCAGGTCTGGAATCATCTAGCATGTTTCATAATCCTTTGTCCCTGTTTACCTGTATAGTTCTTTAAATGTCCATCATCTCCATTCTCAGGCAGGTAAAAACAGTTTTTGCTGTTGTCCTAAGTGTTTATAAAAACGCTTGTGCCTCTGAAGTTCAAATGAATACTTGTTTGATTGTGTGATCAAATCTCACTGATGCATAATCCTCATTAACATTTCCCCCAAGGAAGAAACAAAAGTGTGAAAGTCCTTGACTACTGCTCCTCATGTCCACTGTGTCTAGGGTCACATATTCTCATCTGTTGACACAGCCCTGAGATTTCCTAATACTCTCAGGTTATGCGGAGAGGAAGAAGGCAGTAAAGGAGCTGAAAAAGGGCAGCCGATGAGGCAGGATAAAAACTTAGGAGAGCATGGTGTCCTGGAGCCACCAGAACAATACAGAGGGAGAGGGTGTGATTAATTTAACATCATCGAACTTTGCTGAGACACTAAGATGGGGGTGAAAAGGAACCCTTTGTGCTCAGTCTTTTGTAAGCAGATTCCGTTAGTGGGGACACGTGACAGACGTGGATGGCTACAGAGTAAGTGGGAGGTGAGTGGAGAAATCGCGGTTGGATGGCTACTGAGAAGTCCGGCCAACTCCCCCAAAGAAATGGAGTGGTGGCTGCAAGGGATTTGAGGCCAAGAAAGGGATGTTTTGAGTGAGGAGATTCCTAAAGCATTTCTCCATGCCAGTAGGAATGAGTTAGAAGAAAGGATGGGACATAGGCAGTGGAAAAGACTAAGCATCACGGAGGAGGGACATCTTTGAAAAGGTGAGATGAGGAACATGAGTGGAGGTTCTGACCTGATCGCATGTCCCCCTCTTCAGAGTTACCCTTTACCTTAATATTTTTTCGAGGGGTTAGGGCTAGATTTAGATACACCCCACACCCCCCAAACACACTCTCAAAACAAAGTGCTCTCCAGCCTGGGGTAATTTTATAGTTTCTCTTCAGACTCAGTTATTTCACTCCTAGAAAATATAATTTTGACACAACCTTTCACTACCAAGAGCCTGAATTTTATTCCACAAATGAATAACACCTCTAGAATAATGGCCATAACCAGGGCCCCATGGCTGAAACCATACCATATTTTCTGATGTTAGCCGAGTAACTTCATGACGAATACTTTCATTGATGTCATTCTCTTCTCTAAATAATTTCTGCAGGTGGTTGATTTCTTGACTTAGATGAGCCACTTTGAAGTTCAAAGCTTCGATATCCTTTTCATAGCAATCCTTCTGGGACTGGAAGTGGCTCTCCAAAACGCTGTGAAAAGAGGAGTCAAGAAATTAACCATATGATCTTTACTCTGCTGTGCTGATGACTGTGAGCATATACATGTATAGGAGTTACGAAAACCACAATTTGAGCCATGCCCTAAATACAGAAAGTTTACTTCTGTGCACAAATTAGGAACATGGAATTATAGAATCCTTCTAGCTAGTTAGGAGGTATTGGGTGGCATTAACATTCAGTTAATAATAAAAAATTATATTTTATACATTATTAAAATCATATTTTTACTCCAATAGTTTAAAAATATGTTCTATATGATGCAACAGTGGTAAAGATACGTCATTATACATTTCTCAAAATCCATAGAATGTTTGATATTGAGAGAACCCTAATGTAAACTATGAACTCTGGGTGATAATGATGTGTCAATGTAGGTTTATCAATTTTAACAAATGTATGCTCTGGTGGGAGATGTTGATAATGGCTATGCATATGTGGGGGTAGGAGGTATATGAGAAATCTCTGTACTCATGCACAGTTTTCTGTGAACCTAAAACTGTGATAAAAGTTTATTAATGTAAAAAAATGCAGCAAACTCCTACTTAAACATATCTATATATCTATTGCAACACTAACTTATTTGGTATAATGAGTTTTCACTGCATAGGTTATGGGTTTTATTACTCAGCAAGGTAGCTCATAGAGATTGTTCCTCATTATTAAACTAATTACTTTAATCCTTGAAGAAATATTTCCAGTGATTATTAGATCATTCTTCTGTAATAACATGTACTTTCTCTATCAGATCTATGTAAGATAAACATTTGGCTTTCCAATAGTCTATTATCTCTGAAAAATCACAAAGAACCCTGAGAGGACTTTCTCACCGTGTTGCTTTCTTTAGTCCTTCATAAGCAAACCAAAGTTCTCCATCCTCATTTAAATGTTCCAGATCTTCCACAGAGAGCCTAGAAAATAAAATGAGGATAAAAAAAATATATTATCTCTCTCATGTGTTACATAGTTCTAAATGTTTGATAACGCAAAAATGATTACCTGTTTCTTACATCTTCAATATCATAGCTTTCAAGAAGTTGTTTGGTGATCTCTGACATCTTTTCTGAGAGGAAAAGGCAGAGCATGTATAAATTATGTTTCTGTATGATTTTTCTCCTCCTCTCTTCTAGGGCCCAGTTTTCCAACTTCACAGAGGCTTCAGCTAATGATCCCATCAGTTAACTAACTTACCAGTTATTCAAACAACCAATTATCCAACCAACCAACCAATCTACCAGCTATGAAGCCAAGCAGCTATTGAAACTATCACATATCCAACCAACCTCATACCAGTTGGTGGACACATTTCCTTAGCAGTGACACTTGTGATGTATTCAGTTTGCATCTCATGGGCTCAGTGACTCATTTTTGTTACCTCTCATTTCCCGTTTTTGTGACTGCACATGTTTTTCCACGTCTATCTTCTGTGCCTGAAGTAGTTCTATCTCCTTTTCAAACTCAGAGATTGTCTGAATCACAGCGATGATCGTATCAGGTGAAGAAAAAAAATAGCTATTATGATTTATGTCAAAGGGAATATTCTTACAGTATTGTGTATCTATACAAAGCATCCTCACTGCAGTCCCTTAGTTAAAATTTTGTTAAACCGTAACTCCCCATACAATGTGGCCTTGAAACATGTTTAACTGCTCAAAATATTGTTACTTATTCCCAGATCTACTCGGTTGTATCAATTGAATTAGTTTCCCTACTTAAAAGGAAACAATAACCACTTACTATAAGCTTGGGTGAGATAAGGAGGAAGGGGGGCCAAGAGAAGTAAAATCAAAGGGGCTAAATTCTCTTTCACTGTATGGTGAAATATTGGATGCAAGGATGTAGGCAACTGTGTGTTTGGGCTCCAGCTAAGTTTAGAAGTGGCACAATGGCAGAGCCAGGGTGCACCCAGGCAGTGAAGGGCTGGCCCTGGGGGCATGACCAGGGTCTACTGAGGGGCAGTTCTGGTTGTAGGGAAGAGACTGTATTTTGCCTTTATTCACCTTTTAAGTTCAGCTTGAGTGAGAATCTCAGGTTTATGTTTTGTTTTTTTTAATTCCCACCTTCCATCCCTGACCTACGGATGTTGCCATCTCCCCTTAAGAATTGGATCTCTGAAGGTGGGGCGTCTCCTCCCACATGCTCGCGGTGCACACCCGAGGCCTGGTGCATCCAGGGTATGGGCCATGGCTCTGCTAGGGCTCGAACCCAGGACCTTCTGAGTGCAAAGCAGAAATGGTAACCACTACTCTATGGAAACACCCCAGGTTTGTGTTTTTGTAGCTATGAGAGACATGCAAAGGTGAATAACCTCTCCTTGGTATTTTCTGTTAGTCTAAGTGTTTAAGGGTACAGCTCTTGTATCTAAAGGGGGTGAGACAGGAGATTGAAGAGACATTTACTGATCACTACATATACAACCTCATCCTTACAACATATGGTGAGCAGAGTGATCTTTTATAGATTAGAAAACTGAAGCTGCATAAAGAGTAAATGGCATGTTCAGGGTCACACAGCAAGCTGACGGGGGCCCCAGGACCATCCAATCAAAAGCCCTAATCTTTGTCATGTTTCAGTAGATGTCTCAAGTCATATGTGTATTTACTTAGAGATGGATTATAACAGGTATAACATGATGATTATGGGTTATTTTCTTTGAAAATCAGATTACTCTTAATGTACCACATTGGAGAGTTGGGACTGAAGTTTTAGTTACCAAAGAGGAAGTAAGTGACAAATATTGCTGCCCCACTCCACGTGCAGGCATGTGATTTCCCAAGATATAGACTGCAGCCAGGTGACATGACTGCCACAGATTGACATCAGTCTTATGTCACTGCTAAGAATAAAGCAGTCGTAGGAATATGTGGTCCTTCCTGATCCCACTGTCCAACCTCTTACTTCTAAGCAATAGGAAACCAGGGCCTGGCGAATATGGACAGCTCTGCTCTGAAGTGCAGAGGCGACCCAGATGTGATTCTTAATGCTCTTTTAAGCCACGCATAGCTAATCCATAACAATTACAGAAAATAACCACGTAATCTTAATACTACTAACATATGTGTCACATATTTAGTGGAAGTTGAAAAGCTTTCCAATCTTACACTGAAATGTCTTGCATTTAAGAACAAAGGGACACACAGTTTTGTGTTTTCCAGGAGAGAAGGAGTACAGTTAAGCTCTGATTGTCCAAGTACAGATCATTGCTTCTGTAGGATTTTCTGATAGTAGTTTCAAATGTACGATTCTGATAATAAGGTAACTGAATTTTAATATAGGTATTTATAGGTATATAACAGCATGATGGATTGTATATTAAGAGTTCATGTCAATTTATAATTTAATTTGGACATATCCTCTAAGTCAACATATTTGAGTATCTTTGTGTAAATGTAATTTCTAAAAAATTAGAAAGCTGACCCTTCAAATATAAAAAACAATTACTGCTAAGTCAAAGTCAAAGGCGGCTTGGGGTTTCTACTTGTAAAAATTGTTACCAGGGCCCTTTCTTTTGCCTTTGGCCTTCATACGGATGCTTTTAGCCGTCTGATTCTGTGGGAATGTGAAACTGCCCCCTGTGCAGGTAAACTCACTCAGCCAGAGGGCTTGTTTAAAACTGAGAAGCAGCTTCTACCTTTGCCTGCTTGGTCAGCCGGGCCACTTCCCCCTTTAAGCCATCAGAGGTGACACGCTCTTCCTCCACTTGATGCTGCAGTTGCATTTTCTCATCCTTGAGAGCTTTAATTTCTTCTTTCAAAGACCAGATCTGCTTCTCATAGTCTTGTGTTTTTAGTTCAAAACTTTTTTCAAGAAGTCTAGCCAGCAAAAGGAAAAAATAATTACCTTAGAATTGTCTCTAAAGTCTTTCCCTGAATTAGAACAATACATCATTTTGAAAATGAGAGGAGACTTGGAAAGGGGGAGACAAGTTAATTAGGATCTATTGTGACAGTTCCAATAGACAATGGCCTTATTTTTAGCTATGTTCCTGTCCCCTTAGGTTAAGGAAGCTTCTTATACCTTCTGATCTGAGTAGGATAGCTCTATAATTGTCACTCAAATGAAACACAGGAGGCTGAACTTAAAGACTCAGTGGCAGTTGGGGTACTGTATTCTCAAAGCTCCATTAGTTCCATGTGGCCCTGAGGAAGGGCCACTTCCCTCAGCAAAGACATTGGCATGTTCTGCCAAGTCCTGGCACCTGCCAAGTTCCAAAGCCCTCGAGGGGTTTGGTTTGACTTGGTCCTAAACTAGTTAATGCAGCCATTTAATATGTCAAAGTGTTCGGCCCTTCAAACATTCTAGAATAAATGGCAGTAAGTCCAGTGCTCCAAAGCCCATGAAAACTCAATTCCTAGTGAGACAGTTACTCAATTAAATATGGGATGACTGACCAAGAAAATAAATGAAGAAAGATACATGACCTAGACCAGCCCAACACAGCCTACAGGGAACCAGTCAGAATTGAAACAGTCCTAGGGGCTCTACAAGTTTATTAATCATCATTCTACTTGCTAGGCTGACAACTCAATTCATTTTATGACTTATTATGACTTATTTATAGCACAAAGGAAAAAACCCTAAAAGAGTCCTATTCCCAATAGGTTTTTGTTTCATTTCCTTTTATAGATATTAATAAACTTTTAAATTTTGTTTTCAAGTTTTAAAAAACCTGCACTGCTCCTAAGAGTCCAGTGAAATACATCTGTAGAAGTAGACTGCAACCAGAAGTCTCATGTAAAAAGAATCATAGATTTGCAGCTTAAACTGGTTGGGTGTGCGCCCACATAATGTGGGTGTCTTTGTGCCTCTGGAGGGTTGTGACAGGGGCCAAGACTTCCCCCCATCAGCTGACCAGGCACCAGACCAAGCTACACGTGAGTGCTGATGAGGACTGCAAAGAGCTCAAAGTAACCTTGCTCTTCAGGCCCACTGCTTGAAATGATTGTGCTCCCAGTGGCCCTAGTATGCAGTGAGATGACAAGAACCGAGTTCCTCTCCTAGAGTTCAGAATTCATTGAAAAATAGATTTTTCAAGGTAAAGAGCCAAATATTCCTATTTTAAAACTGATATAGGACCGGAAACACTTCATTTCTCAATGCTTAGGGGCCTTCAGTGACACTCCTTCCTCTAACTTTTTGCCATCTTGCCTCCTCACCCAGACTCAGCCTCTCCTGATAACTAACTGCATGGGGAAGTTGTAAATCCTACCACCCCAGGCAGCCCTGAGCTTACTGGCCCGTGATAGGGACATGCCAAGAATGTTCCCTTTCTCTCTGCCATGCTGCCACGCTTCCCTACTTTGAGATCTAAAACCTCTGAGTTGACTCAAGTGAATGGAGTGCAGACTGCAGGTTAGCAAAAGGTTTGATATTGACATAGGAAAAGTGTGGCTGGTTCAGTTCAAGGTCATGGGGAGCTGTCTTAATTTTTGTGAGGTGGGTTCCAACCCTTGTTATCTGGGGCAAGAATCAAGTAACAGATACACCAAGTGGGGCAAAGGGGAGGGGTTTATTCTCTAGGCAAAAATCTTTCTTCTTGGACTTGATGGAAGTTAAAAGGGGGTGGCAGTCTCTTTTTACTGTCTTAGCGATAAAGAGAAAGCAAGAAATTCCCAGTAGTCCACTGTCCACAACTGCAAACCTGTGCAGTGTCTGAAACTCTGTGGGACTTAGCTCCCAAATCTCAAAGTCTTTCACTTTCTAAAATTATTCACACCCCATTCTCCTGTATCTGTGATCTGCTATCTGTAAGCTGAGAAGCAAAATATAAAAGAGCAGAGAGAGAGAAAGCAGTAGCTGTAAGGTAAACTAGATTTCATACATTCTTTGCCGTTCTTCTTTTTGTACATCGTCAAAGAGCTGCTTGGTAAGGTCATCCATTTTTCCTGAGAAAAGAGAAAGCTCTTTGAAATATGTCTGCAAACCAAGGCCTTGATGGAGTCACATCATGTTTAAAAAGTGAGAAGGCAAGAACAATTATGGGGCATTTATTATTAATAGGACTTAAGATGACAGTGTGACTGTTACTTCTATAAATGAGAGAAGTGGACAAGGGGGGGTTCAAAATAATAATTCTCACAAAATAATAATTCTCACAAATTTTTCATGTTGGGATCTATCAATAGTTTCATTTATAGCACTTTTACTGGTATGAATGTCACTTGTTTGATTAAAATAGGCATATTGGCTTTGAGATAACAAATATTATTAAAAGCAAACAGAAATGGTAAATTTGTGATAGGGCTTCCCAATGTTGGCACTATTGACACTTTAAGCTGGGTAATTCTTTAATGTGGAGAGGGGACTGTCCTGTGCACAGTAGGGTGCTGAGCAGCATCCCTGGCTTCTACCCACTAGAAGTCAGTAGCACCTCTGTTCCAGCTGTGACAAATAAATTGTCTCCAGGCATTGCCCTAAGGGTACAGAGGTGAACAAAAGTGCCTCGGTTGATTGAGAACCATTCATTCATGATAATCAAGAAAATAATAAAGTATCTGACTTTATCTGGGGAAGATGAAGTGTAAAAAAGATGCTGTTGCATTTGAATATAAGAGCTCTAACATAAAGTACAGGTTAAAGGGGCATTGGACAACTAGGAAACAGTCACTGGGTTCTGGACATCCTCTGGCTGTGGCAGCCCCACGTTCCCACCATGTCCACATACAACAGGTGCCCTTCAAAACAAGAGCAGGGTCTATGGCCATGCTACCCTGAACAAGCCCGATCCCGTCTGATCTCAGAAGCTAAGCAGGGTCGGGCCTGGTTAGTACTTGGATGAGAGACCACCTAGGAAGACCAGGTGCTGTAGGTATAAAAAAAATAAATAAATAAAAATTATAAATAAACAAATAAAATTCACATTTAAAGAACAAAACAAAACAAGAGCAGGATGACAGATGCAGCCCATCAAAACCTGATGTCCCTATTTATATTTGGCTGACACCTAATTCTTGAATTGTGTCTCATTCCTGAGTCCTGCCTCAGAGGGGAGCCCAGGAGTAAGGTGACAATAGCCATCCTCCAAATTACTTGGTTAAAAAAAAGCCAATAGTTTAATAGTTTATCTAATGCACTGTCACATGACCCTGAAGCAAAATGATTGTTTTAGAATGTCATGATCTAGCAAGAAAATATGAGGGAAGATGCTTAAACTTTAATTTAGAAGCCAGCATATTTGATTTAATTTCAGTTTCCAATTTACTCACAGAACTGGCTTCAGTTCTAGTGCTCGCCATCTTGGGCCATTTGCCAAGGGCCTAAAGAGGCTGTTCAAATGTGATTTTCTTCCCAAGAGCAATGGGATGCAGTCCAAGCTGGAATCTCAAAAAGGGGAAACGACTCTGATGACATCCCTTCGTCATAGGTCACAGGGTAAGCAAAGACTTACAAAACATTGTTTGCCACAGGTAGGGAAACTCTCAGGATGAGCAGTTTATAAACACTGGGTTTGAAAGTTTTCATGCACTTTTTAGCAGAAAGTATATAATTATCCACCCAAACATATCAATGAAGTTAACTATGTGATTTTCAGAACACACTTGTGGGAATTTAAATTTTCTTGTGAGAAATTCCACTTAAAGTTAGAAAAAAGAACTAATACCCAAGAGGAATGTATTATAATGGAAAAAAGTGGCAGTGGGTAAGTCCTTCCCTAATTCGGTTTTAGGTTTACTCACAAACCCCTGACCTCCCTCTGTGCATCAACGCCCACATCATCACAAGGTGGAAGGCACAGATTCATCATAGAATCTGGAACAGGAGGGCGCGCCCAATCCTGGGCATCCTCTGAATGGCCTTGTCTGCTCTGCTGGCCAGGACTCAGGATGTTTACTTCCTCCTACTGACATGTGCTTCTCCTGCACTCTGACCTGAACCCCCAGGGCTCCTGCGCTCCTCTGGGTCCTGGTGTATCCAGCCCCTGCTGGGCCTGTGTTAGATCCCCAGGTCAGAACCCTTGAGCCCCATGCTCCACATCAGATCCTAAGGAAACTATCCCTGGACAAGACAAATAACCGAGTGTGCTGATTTAAACTATCTGGTGGGAAACCACCAGTAGCATGTTCCTGTTGAGATTTAGCAAGTGCTTGGAACTAGAATTTGAGCTGGAAAGCTATGAGCGGACAGAGCCAGGCTCTGGGTGGCTGCTCCACACCCCTGACAAAAAGTGATACCACCACTAACTCCAAGGGCCTGTGGATGATGTGGCTCGAGGGCTGAGCTGGGCCCTCCGTATAGGGCCAGGGCAGTGGCAGAGGATGTGCATATCACTCAGACCAAGTAACTTGGACAGATCTGAAATCTGACTGAAAATTCTTGGCAAGCAAGAAATGTTACTTCGACATCACCTTGTGCATCAGGATACCACAAAGTTTAAAAAAAAAATACAGATGTCTTTTACTTTGTGAGTTATATAGATGTCTAATCACTATGTTGTACACCTGAAACTAATGTAATATTGTATGCCAACTGTAACTGAAAAATAAAAATATTGTTTAAAAAAATACTGATGTCTGGACCACTACTGCCACCACTACCCACAGGTGCACCCATGCACACACAGACACACATCCTCTCATCTCCTGATGGGAAAGTTCCAGGCTTACAGCCCAATCATCTGTACTCTGCGAATGGCCTAGGAGGGTCTGAGACAGGGATTGCTGTGCTGTTTGACAAAAGATGGAAATAAAAACAGATGAATCTATAGGGTAAAGTTACCGTCATTTAAATATAATTATCTGTGGAGCAAAAATTTTCTTGTTACACTAAGTATATACCAGAGATTCTGATTTTGCCTAACTCAATTCTCACCCAATCATTATTTCTGGAACAACTGGACAAGTGAACTCATGGATACACGGGTCAGGCCACCTTGGGCTTTACCTTTCAGCTCCTCAGTTTGCTCTTGAAGCTTCTGCTGTATTTGCTCTTTTTGTTGTTCCAGTTCTGAATTATGCTTCTGAAGCTTTGCCAATTTCTAGAAAAGGGAAGGAAAAAAAAACTTTCTTGAAAACCTCATTTCAAGTTTTGTCACCATTCCCTTTCTTGGTGAAAAGCTGTATATTTTTAAATTAGTATATATATATACATACACCCACACCCGCCCACCCGCGCACACATTTTTTTGGTCTCAGATCCTGTCCTTGGATAGCAGCCAGCACCAGCCTACTGCAAGACATGACATTTACTTTCACATGCAAGGGTTCCATGTGATTTCATCAAGCAGACACTACTAGTTCCTAACCTGGCCTACCAATGGCTGAAATCAAGGAGAAAGAACCAAACCAAGTTCTCCTCAAAATCAAAGAAACTCCTCTATCCTTCTCTTGAGCTTCTTGACAGCCAGGGCATTTAATATTAAATATGATATAAATTATTTATGATATGACACGGATTGATACTTTGAGAGTGTTATGACTCTGGAAGGATATGTGATCATGACATAAGTTCTATTATTTTAGCTTCTCTTGGTCAAGCGTCTGCTGAGCGGGCAGCTGGGGGCTCTAGGTGCTGATTGATGGTTGGTAACTGGCAGTGTGGGCAATGCCAGTAGCTGTGCTGGTGCATCTGGGCGAGGGTCCACGGGGAGGGCAGAGGGATGTCCTGGGGTTCCAGGCTGCCACAATCCCGGGTGCTGTAAGACTTTGGAAAGTGCGGGAGAACTGACAGTAATAAAGACAGTCTCAGAGAATATTAGCTCATGCCTGTGCAAGGCTCTACAACAGGCATTTGGCTAAATTATTTATCTGACAATTTCATTTTCACAACTCTGTCAGGTCTTTTTTTAATTCCTATTTTATAAATGAGAAAACTAAAGAAGGTAAGGGACTTGCCTAAGGTTGCCCAGCCAGACAGCAGCAGAGACAAGGTTTGAACCTGGCACACTGGATTTTTACGTCTATTGCTTTTTTTATTGCACCACAGAGATGAAAACCTGCCCCGAGCGTTGCACTGCTGTTCTGGGGAAGGTGCTTCAGGGGACACACCAGATGGGCCAGCAACAGGGAACCAAACTCATCCTGGAAAAGAGGGAACCATGACGCCAGGGCTCCTTCTTAGCTTTTCATCACTTTATGAAAGTTGAAAGACAAAACCTTATGCTAGGCTTCTTAAAGCCTGAACCTCCTCCCCTCTCACTCTGACTCTAGGGCTCCACCCTCCTTCCCCTAAAAGGGAGTGCCTTCTGATGATGGAAGCCAACAGCAAAATTTCATCTGCTCTGCAGAAATCTGGGGTAAAATGCTGTGCTGTGGTCTCTTCTGTGGAAACTCTTAGGTACTGCCAGAGTCACGACCAGCACAGACCTCTTCTACAGCAGTCTTGTATCTCTTCCCCTTCTCCTCGTAATTGTGCCTGTGGGCAGCTGCTCTGTCCAGTTCCAGTTCCAGTTTCTGAATCTTCTCCATGTCACCAGCCCGAACAGCAGCCAGGCTGGTCAGCTTTTCCACCAGCCCATGGTTCTCTCTGTTCTAGAGAAAAGAAACAGCAGGTGCTTAGGGGTTTACACCACGTAAAGAAGCTGTTCTTTTTGGTTCTCAGAACCTTTAACATGGCATCTAAATCTTTCAGAGTTTTAGTTATACAGATCACGTTTATCATTATGATGGCATAATAAGCATCTTCATTCCAGTGAAAAGAGAGACGCAGATCTCATCAGGATTGTTTCTGAGCTGGTGATTCTTTTAGTGTAGGGCCAGTCCAATCCTGGAACTCCAGGACCGCCCTAGCATTGTGGGCTGAATTGTGTCTCTCACTGCCACATACCTCGCCCCCCTCCACCCCAATTCGTATGGCATAGTTCTAATACCAGTACTTGGAATGTGATTTTATTTGGAGAAAGGATCTTTAAAGATGTAAATTAAGGTAAAACAAGGTCATTATGGTAGGCCCTAATTCAGGATGACTGGAGTCTTTATAAGGAGATTTGGACACAGACACACACAGAGGGAAGATAATGTGAAGACAGAAGGAGAAAATAACCATCTGCAAGCCAAGGAGAGACAACTCAGTAGAAACCAACTCTGCCAATACCTTGATCTTAGACTTCCGGCCTCTAGAACTGTGAGAAAATAAATGCTGTTTAAGCCACTCAGTCCGTGGTAGTTTGTTATGGTAGCCCTAGCAAATGAATATGCCTAGAATGGAACCCAGGCAGTGTCGAGACACCCACAGGCCCTGCTCCCAGCTGACCACGACTGTTTTTCAGTGCTGTTCTCTGCATAAGAGATATAACATGCAGGTCTGTTGCACAGCAGCACAATGAGGGGAAATTGCATCAAAATCTCACGTTTATTTGTTTACACATTCATCCATTGATGAAAGACCCCTATTACCATATTAAAGTTCACCTTAGGAGAATCTCGGTATTAATTGAGGCAAGCCCAGGAGTGAGTTTTATAGACCTGCATGCTGCATTTTCCTCAGCCTTTGTCTCCTAGCTGAGAGCATGCGGATTTTTCTCCCTACCAGTGAGAATGGCATGGGGAGTCTTCCCAAATGAGGGAGGGCTGCGGCTAGACCATATGGACCTTTGGGCAAATTAGACAAAGGTACTCCTGCCTCAAGGCAGCCCAGCTTTGTGCCAGGACACAT